>NC_041382.1:749810046-749888116 GCF_002162155.2 Triticum dicoccoides | reverse complement strand
CACCCCCTTGTGGGCTGCCTTGGCACCCTCCTATGGCACATATGGCCCATATCTTCCCCGGGGGTTCCGATAACCCCCCGATACTCCGATAAGTATCCGGTACTTTCCGAAACACTTCCGGTGTCTGAGTACTATCGTCCAATATATCAATCTTTACCTCTCGACTATTTCGAGACTCCTCGTCATGCACATGATCTCATCTGGGACTCCGGACAATCTTCGGTCACCAAAACACATAACTCATAATACAAATTGTCATCGAACGTTAAGCATGCAGACTGAGGGAGTCCTGCATTAGGGGGTGTCCAGATAGCCGGACTATACCTTTGGCCGGACTCCTAGACTATGAAGATAAAAGATTGAAGGCTTCGTCTCGTGTCCGGAAGGGACTTTCCTTGGCGTGGAAGGCAAGCTTGGCGATACGGATATGTAGATCTCCTACCATTGTAACCGACTCTGTGTAACCCTAGCCCTCTCCGGTGTCTATATAAACCGGAGGGTTTTAGTCCGTAGGACGAACAACAATCATACCATAGGATAGCTTCTAGGGTTTAGCCTCCTTGATCTCGTGGTAGATCTACTCTTGTACTACCCATATCATCAATATTAATCAAGCAGGAGTAGGGTTTTACCTCCATCGGGAGGGCCCGAACCTGGGTAAAAACATCGTGTCCCTTGTCTCCTGTTACCATCCGCCTAGACGCATAGTTCGGGAACCCCTACGCGAGATCCGCCGGTTTTGACACCGACATTGGTGCTTTCATTGAGAGTTCCTCTGTGTCGTCACTTTTAGGCCCGATGGCTTCTCCGATCATCAACAGCGATGCGATCCAGGGTGAGACTTTTCTCCCCGGACAGATCTTCGTATTCGGCGGCTTTGCACTGCGGGCCAATTCGCTTGGTCATCTGGAGCAGATCGAAAGCTACGCCCGTGGCCATCAGGTCAGATTTGGAAGTTTGAACTACACGGCCGACATCCGCGGAGACTTGATCTTCGACAGATTCGAGCCACAGCCGAGCGCGCCGCACTGTCACGATGGGCATGATCTAGCTCTGCCCCCGAACAGTGCCCTGGAGGCCGCACCTATGTCCGCTCCGACCCCTAGCTCGGAGCCGATCACACCAATCGAGGATGGGTGGTTAGACACTGCCTCGGGGGATGCAATCTCTACGGCGATCAAGCCGAACACCAGCCTTGTCCTTCGCGAAGCCTGTGACTCCAAGGTGCCGGACTCCTCTCCGGACTCCGAGCCATCCGCGCCCCTACCAATCGAATCCGATTGGGCACCGATCATGGAGTTCACCGCCGCAGACATCTTTCAGCACTCGCCCTTCGTCGACATCCTGAATTCACTCAGGTCTCTCTCTTTGTCAGGAGAGTCCTGGCCGGACTATGACCGGCAGGATTGGGATGTGGACGACGAAGAAATTCGATGCCCACCCACCACCCACTTCGTAGCCACTATCGATAATTTAAATGACGTGCTCGACTTCGACTCCGAAGACATCGACGGTATGGACGACGATGTAGGAGATGAACATGAACCAACGCCTATAAGGCACTGGACAGCCACCTCATCTCATGATGTATACATGGTGGACACACCCAAAGGAAGCGACGACGAGGAACACAGGGATGCAACGAGGGATCGTTCACTCGAAAAGCAATCAAAGCGGCGACGTAAGCGCCGCTCCAAGCCCCGCCTCGACAGAGACAGCAGCCATACAGACCCAGCCATAGAGCAGGACGAGCCGGCAGACGATGAACATGCCTTCGAGCAACCGTCCGAACAGGGCAACTTGGATAAACAAACCGAACACCCCGTCCCCGGTGAAAACAATAGTCCGGACGACCTTACGCCGGGTAGGCTCATGGAGCAGAAGAACCTCAACAAAAGGATCGTCGCCACTATGCGTAGCCTGAAAAAGCAGAAGAGGAAGCTCAAAACTGCGGAAGATGCACTCAAATCAGATGGAGCAAAGTACGCAACACCACAGACAAATATGGCGGCAGTCGCCGCACAAAAAGCTATCCAAAGCGAAAGCTACTGCCTGAATTTGACGAGGAGGCCTTAGAGCCCCCGCAGTCAAAAAATAGGAAAGCCACCCGGTCGGATAGACGACCGCATTGCCAGCATGGAGCGGCAAGCGGCACCACACACAAGCCGGCACGCGATCCACCAAAGGATCCGCATCAAAAAGATGGCCCAGCCAGATCTATCTACGGGCCAAGAAAGCAAGATCTAGTAAGCAATGCAACACAACAAATATCTGAACATCACGGCACACCCAAATACAGGGGTGCCGCACACCCCCTATGTTTCACCAATGAGGTGCTGGACCATGAATTTCCAGCAAGATTCAAGCCCGTAAACATAGAGGCGTACGATGGTACAACAAACCCTGGGGTCTGGATCCAGGATTATATCCTACACATACACATGGCCAGAGGAGATGTCCTCCACGCCATAAAATACTTACCCCTCAAGCTTAAAGGGCCAGCCCGGCATTGGCTCAAAAGCCTTCCCGAAAACACCATTGGAAGTTGGGAAGAGCTTGAGGATGCTTTCCGGGCAAATTTTCAAGGGACCTATGTCCGCCCTTCGGATGCAGACGATCTCAGTCACATAACTCAACAGCCCGGAGAGTCAGCCCGGAAATTTTGGAACATATTTCTTACTAAAAAGAATTAGATAGTCGACTGTCCGGACGCCGAAGCCCTAGCAGCTTTTAAGCATAACATTCGAGACGAATGGCTCGCCAGACACCTCGGCCAAGAAAAGCCAAGAACAATGACCTCATTAACAAGCCTCATGACCCGCTTTTGCGCAGGAGAGGACAGCTGGTTGGCAAGATGTAGCACCAGCGACCCAAGTACATACGGAGTTAGGGATGGAAACTGAAAACCCCAACGCAGCAAGGACCAGCGCCGGAATAAGAGAAACAGCCCAAAGAGCACGGCGGTCAATGCCGGATTCAAAAGCTCATGGCAGAATCAGAGAAAGACGCCCCTCAAGGATAACATGGACGAGCTATCCAACTTAAACAAAATCTTGGACAAGATATGTCAAATACACAGTACTCCCGGGAAGCCTGCGAACCATACCCACAGAGACTGTTGGGTTTTCAAGCAATCCGGCAAACTCAACGCCGAACACAAGGGGCTCGACACACCAAGTGAGGACAATGACGAACCCCACAAGCAGAGCACTAGGAAACAAAAGGATTTCCCACAAGAAGTCAAAACAGTAAACTTACTTCACATGACGAACAGAATGGCGCCAACAGAGATATGCGCCATACGGCCTATCCCAAAGGAGTCTCGCCAATGGTTGTTAAAACCAATCACCTTCGACCATCAGGATTACTCTAGAAGTATCCAGAATGCAGGCTGGACTGCCTTGGTATTAGATCCAATAATCGGCGGACTCCACTTTACAAATGTCCTGATGGACGGCGGCAGTGGTCTAAACCTGTTATACCAGGACACAATCCGCAACATGGGGATAGACCCAACAAAAATTCGTCATAGCAAAACCTCCTTTCAAGGGGTAACGCCAGGCCCGGATGCCCGTTGCATGGGTTCTCTCCGGCTAGAAGTTATGTTCGGCTCCCCCGATAACTTCCGTCGCGAACAGCTAACTTTCCACATCGCCCCATTCTCAAGTAGCTATCAAGCACTGCTGGGACGCGAAGCTTTCGCCCGCTCTAACGCAATACCGCATTATGCATCTCTTACGCTTAAGATGCCCGGTCCACGAGGCATCATCTCATTAAAGGGAAAACATTGAGTGTTCCTCCCGCACGGAAGACAGTGCGGCTGCCTTAACAGCCCAACAATAAAGTGGCTTCACTAGCCAAAGCACCTAAACAGGTCATCAAGACCACAGACACGGCTAGACGAGTCCGACATAAACATACAATTATTAAAGGCTTAATAGCTATATACCCCTGTACTAGGGGCTCTGCGCATATAAAACAAGAGACAATAAAGCTCAGTTTTACCCATTTTGATTTATACTTTGTTTGTTTAGTATAACTTATGTTCGGCATGATCTTTGTTCAACTAAGTTCCTCTCTTTTACAGATGAACACCATGCTACGCCCGTCCAGGATATGGCACAACGGAGACACAAGCGCAGACGTGCAGCAGGGACCCGTTCCAAGGATTCTTTTCAGATTAAGACCCTGTGTAAACCTTTCTTACTGTCTCTTGTTGATACACATCCCCTGGTTTCTTGGTATAACCAAGGAGGAGGCTGGCGTTTTGGCATGTGGCCACGTCAGAGTTTTTGCACGTACCTGGACACTAGGGGCTTATTACTAAGGGCATTATCCCGCCCGCCCTCATAAAGACCGAATACCTTAGGGAGTGTTCGGCGTCGCGAGTTTGGCCTTATATGCATTAGCTCCGAATAATGTCTTTGGTCAAATGTTGGGTTTGCCCGGCTCCTGTGTTTTGCTGCCTTACGTTCCGCTCTATCGGCTAAGGCGGCACTAGGAGAACTACTGCGATTGTGCCCCGGTTTGGCCAGGAGAGCACCTCAGTAGAGAAAGCCGAAAACTGATTGTCATGATATAGCATGAGACTGGTCAACCACTCAATGACTTACCGGAATCTTTAGGATTCCTCCGCATTAACGAAGGGACGTTTCCCGGCCAGGCACATACGTGCCCCGAGTTCGGGCGAGCACAGGCGCCACCAGGGGCTATATAAGTAGCCTCACTGTCAAACTCCTATGGCTAAGTGAAAGTGATAAAGCATCATAGTCCGATTGCCTAGTTCGCTGCGCTATCACCTCCTTTGTAGGACCAAGACGTTGGATCAAGTGTGAAAATGCGCCTTCTGCGAACACCCCCGCATTATGTGCGTGGGGGCTGAAGACGACGACTGCCATCTTTCAGATTATATATACATATATGTTAAACGACCGCACAGGAGGTATTATAATACTTGTAGGCACAAGTATAAAAAGCTTCTACAATTTATCAAAATATTGTTTTACAATAATATATGCTATTCGAATATAGTATCCTTCGAGCACTGCGTCTCTATTAAATGAGTGCCTTGCAGAACTTCCTGAAAATAGTCTCGGCAGGTACTCGGCTTCCATCCGAGTCTGGGGATGCAACAGCGGTGGCCTCCATTTCCGCCCAGTATGTCTTGACACGGGAAAGAGCCATCCGTGCACCCTCTATGCATGCTGACCTCTTCATCGCATTGATATGCGGCGCCGCACCAAGGAACTGCTACACCAAGTTGAATAACTTTTCGGCTCTGGCCTCTCTGGCCACAGATGACTCATGACATACTTCATGGCGAGTCCGGACAACCTATTTAGCTCGGCCCATTCGGCCAAACGACCGGTTAATGACAGTGGACGCTCTGGATTGTGGAACTGCGACCAGAAGAGCTTTTCCACTTCGCGATCTTCTTGATCTCGGAAGTGTTCGGCCACATCTGCGGCACTCACTGCCAAACCCAGATAGGTGTCCACCACAATCCACATCTGGTCTAACGGAGCATGTTTAGGATCACACAACTTCCTCCGCAGCATAAAGGGCTTTCCAACCGCGATCTCCCCGGCCTGACGCAGCTCCTCCTTCATAGCTCTCATCGCAGAGCGAGCATCCTTGGCATCGGCAACGGCCTTCTCCAGGTCCGTCTGTTCCGCCCGATCTTCTTTTTCAAGAAGCTTGCAACGGTCAGCAGCGTTCTTCAGCTTCACAGCCATCTCGGCCATTTCCTTCTTGCTTCGGCAGTGAGCAGCCTGTTTGGCTTTTAGCTCTTCAATTGCCTTTCCGGCAGCCGCATCACTTTTCCTGGCTTGCTCCTTGGTTCGGGCAAGTTCTGCCCGAAGATTCTCCATGGCAGCAGCACCATCTGCATCAAGCGCACACATTGTAAGATACTGGCATAAAGCTCCTCTTACCAGGTGCTGCCAAAGGAATTACATACCTTGTGCCTCGTCAAGCCGCTTGTTGACAAGTGCGATGTCGGCATCTGCCACGTCAAGTTGCTGATTTAGCTCGGCAAATTCATCAGTCCAGCTGGCCACCGGACACTTCGCCACCTACGTACGAAGGCGGCATATTAGACCTGGGATTATGATCCTCTGTGCACCGTCACTTTTGACAACGCACAGAGTCTCAGGGGCTACTATCTACACAGGGCACATCTTATTTATGCGCAGTTGTCCAAAAAGGGTACAATATTTCGAGTACCTCAAAACCTGTCAGTACACTCCTGACGGCCTCGTGCAATCCGCTCTCCGCGGATGAAATCCTCTCAATCGCCGTACCCATCAATGCACGATGCTCCTCTGAGATAGATGCTCGCCCTAGAAGATCCTTTAGCTCCTCCGACCGCACACCAGACAGTGCCGGACTCGTCCGATGGCCCTTTTCGAAGGCCGGACGCGGAGGGCTTTGCGGGGCCATATGACTACCTTCCGGCCCTGCCAGATTTGGAGAAACCCTCCGTGATGATACCTCAGGGTCGCCCGCCTCAGAAGGCGGTACGGCAGGGGAGGCGTTCCGCTCTCCATCATCTCCGGAAGAAGATCCCCCGATGACGAGCTCTGCTGAGAAGGGCTAAGGTCCGAGCTACAAGGTAAATTTTCGATTACTTTTCTCAGATATAAAGCAAGGATTTCTCTCATTTCTTAAAAATAAAACTCCTCTCTACTTACGACTCGGTGGAGGGCTGATCCCCTTGAGGGCATAATTCGGCCGAAGTATCCCCCAGCACAGGACCCTCTGGCGAAGATTTCTTCCCCCGCTTTGAGGCCATGGTCTCCGGGTCTTCAGAGGCAGTCCTCTTCTTCCCCTGAGGAGAGGAATTTTCGATTCCTCCCTTCCAAACAGCCTCCTTCGAGGAGGCCGTAGCTTCCTTGTCCCCTCCCTCGCTTTCCTCCGAAGGCACAACCTCCAACATCCTGACTAGCACGGGACTCGGCGTGGTCTCGGGGAGGGGGGCCGGACACCTAATTAATTTTGCTTTCACTATCCACTCCTATTTGAAGGACATCTCTTTTAAGGGCAATTTTATGATAAATTTACGGATTGCGAGTCTGGGCACAGGGCTACTTACTTGAGTATCCGGGCGGTTGCAGCTCAGACCTGCATCCTCGGTCAAGTCCGGACACATTGCTTGTGATCCGAAGAACAATTTGTACATCTCCACGGGCGTCGCGCCCATAAAATGTTGGAGAGCTCATGGTCCCTCCGGATTGAACTCCCACAGGCGGAGGGGGCGACGTTTGCAGGGCAGAGCTCGGCAAATCGGCATAACCTGTGTCACCACGACCAGACTGATATCTCTTTCTAGGAGATCTCGAATGCGGCCCTGCAACAAGGGCACATCCTTGGACGGCCCCTAGTCCAGTCCTTTATTGACCCATGACACTAGCTGTGGTGGGGGACCCGAGCGAAAGGCAGGTAACGCCACCCACTTGGTGCCCCTGGGAACGGTGATGTAAAACCACTCTCGTTGCCATAAGCTGGACTCCTCTTGAAAAGAGCCCTCGGGCCATGGAGCACCTGCATTCTTGCATACAAAAGCACCTCCGCACTCTGCGTGCCGTCCCTCGATCATCTTCAGCTCTACTTTGAAGGTCTTGAGCCATAGTCCGAAGTGAGGAGTAATACGGAGGAAGGCTTCACACACGACGATGAATGAGGAAATATGGAGGATGGACTCCAGAGCTAAGTCGTGAAATTCCAGCCCATAATAAAACATGAGCCCCCTCACGAAGGGATCCGTCGGGAAGCCTAGCCCCCGAAGGAAGTGAGACATGAACACCACACTCTCACCAGGCTTGGGAGTGGGACTGACCTGCCCTTGAGCAGGCAGCCTATGCCAGATTTCGCCGGTCAAGAACCTGGCCTCTCTCAACTTCAGCATGTCCTCCTCCGTGATGGAGGAGGGCATCCATCGGCCTTGAAGGTCAGAACCGGACATTGTTGAAGGTCCGAAGCGCCTGAAATCTAGAGCCTTGGGTGTTGGAACTCGAGGCGAAGGGCAAACTCGTTTGAGATTGAAAGAAAGGAGTAAGGCCTTAGTCTCTTTATAAGAGGTTGAATACCAAGGGCCCTTCCCGTGACCGTTTGGGACTCGCCTTTGATCAAGAAAACATACCAATGGGTACGGTTGGGTTACCCACGCCCGTATTGATAAGAATCCCGGAATAAGGGGACACGATCTCTGCTTTGACAAGACGTGCCAAGGAAACCGCCTCGCTAAGCACGCTGAGGTGGGATAGTAAAACGATTCGAATAAAGACTTGGCCGTGGTGTGCTGTCACGCTACGGAATACGTCAGCAGGTTAGATTTGTGTAAATATTATTCTCTCTATGGAAATATGTGGAAACTTATTTTGCAGAGCTGGACACTATCCATGTGTTCAAAATCTTCTATGAAGTACTTGGAGGAGGAACCCGCCTTGCAATGCCGAAGATAATATGAGCGCCGAACTCGTCGTCATTGAAGCCGGGTTCAGGGGCTACTGAGGGAGTCCTGGATTAGGGGGTGTCCGGATAGCCAGACTATACCTTTGGTCGGACTCCTGGACTATGAAGATACAAGATTGAAGACTTCGTCCCGTGTCCGGAAGGGACTTTCCTTGGCTTGGAAGGCAAGCTTGGCGATACGGATATGTAGATCTCCTACCATTGTAACCGACTCTGTGTAACCCTAGCCCTCTCCGCTGTCTATATAAACCGGAGGGTTTTAGTCCGTAGGACGGACAACAATCATACCATAGGCTAGCTTCTAGGGTTTAGCCTCCTTGATCTCGTGGTAGATCTACTCTTGTAGTACCCATATCATCAATATTAATCAAGCAGGAGTAGGGTTTTACCTCCATCGAGAGGGCCCGAACCTGGGTAAAAACATTGTATCCCTTGTCTCCTGTTACCATCCGCCTAGATGCACAGTTCGGGACCCCCTACCCGAGATCCGCCGGTTTTGACACCAACACGGGCCCTACGGGTTCGAGAACTATGTAGACATGACCGGGACACCTCTCCAGTCAATAACCAATAACGGAACCTGGATGCTCATATTTTTTCGTACATATTCTACGAAGATCTTTATCGGTTAAACCGTAAAGACAACATACGTCATTCCCTTTGTCATCAGTATGTTACTTGCTCGAGATTCGATCGTCGGTATCTTCATACCTAGTTAAATCTCGTTATCGGCAAGTCTATTTACTCGTTCCGTAATGCATCATCCCTTAACTAACTTATTACTCACATTGCTTGCAAGGCTTATCATGATGTGCATTACCGAGTGGGCCCAGAGACACCTCTCTGATACTCGGAGTGACAAATCCTAATCTCGATCTATGCCAACCCAACAAACACCTTCAGAGATACCTGTAGAGCATCTTTATAATCACCCAGTTACGTTGTGATGTTTGATAGAACACAAGGTATTCCTCCGGTATTCGGGAGTTGCATAATCTCATAGTCAAAGGAATATGTATAAGTCATGAAAAAATCAATAGCAATGAAATTTAACGACCATAATGCTAAGCTAACGGATGGGTCTCGTCCATCACATCATTCTCCCAATGATGTGATCCCTTTCATCAAATGACAACACATGTCTATGGTTAGGAAACTTAACCATCTTTGATTAACAAGCTAGTCTAGTAGAGGCATACTAGGGACACTTTGTTTTGTCTATGTATTCACACATGTATCAAGTTTTCGGTTAATACGATTCTAGCATGAATAATAAACATTTATCATGATATAATGAAATATAAATAATAACTTTATTATTGCCTCTAGGGCATATTTCCTTCAGTCTCCCACTTGCACTAGAGTCAATAATCTAGATTACATTGTAATGATTCTAACACCCATGGAGTCTTGGTGCTGATCATGTTTTGCTCGTGGAAGAGGCTTAGTCAATGGGTCTACCACATTGAGACCCATATGTATTTTGCAAATCTCTATGTCTCCCTCCTCGACTTGATGTATCAGTTAAAGAAAGTGTCTATTGATGTGTTTGGTTCTCTTGTGAAATCTAGATTCCTTTGCTAAGGAAATTGCCCCAGTATTGTCACAAAAGATTTTCATTGGACCCGATGAACTAGGTATTACACCTAGATCGGATATGAACTCCTTCATCCAGACTCTTTCATTTGCTGCTTCCGAAGTAGCTATGTACTCCGCTTCACACGTAGATCCCGCCATGATGCTTTGCTTGGAACTGCACCAACTGACAACTCCACCATTCAATATAAATACGTATCCGGTTTGTGACTTAGAGTCATCCGGATCAGTGTCAAAGCTAGCATCAACGTAACCATTTACAATGAGCTCTTTGTCACCTCCATAAACGAGAAACATATCCTTAGTACTTTTTAGGTATTTTAGGATGTTCTTGACCGTTGTCCAGTGATCCACTCCTGGATTACTTTGGTACCTCCCTACTAAACTTATAGCAAGGCACACATCAGGTCTGTTACACATCATTGCATACATGATAGAACCTATGGCTGAGGCATATGGAATGACTTTCATTTTCTCTCTATCTTCTGTAGTGGTCGGGCATTGAGTCTGACTCAACTTCACACCTTGTAAGACATGCAAGAACCCTTTCTTTGACTGATCCATTTTGAACTTCTTCAAAACTTTATCAAGGTATGTGCTTTGTGAAAGTCCAATTAAGCGTCTTGATCCATCTCTATAGATCTTGATGCCCAATATATAAGCAGGTTCACCGAGGTATTTCGTTGAAAAATTCTTATTCAAGTATCCTTTTATGCTTTCCAGAAATTCTATATCATTTCCAATCAACAATATGTCATCCACATGTAATATTAGAAATCCTACAGAGCTCCCACTCACTTTCTTGTAAATACGGGCTTCTCCAAAAGTCTGTATAAAACCATATGCTTTGATTACACTATCAAAGCATAAATTACAACTCTGAGATGCTTGCACCAGTCCATTAATGGATCGCTGGAGCTTGCACACTTTGTTAGCACCTTTAGGATCGACAAAACCTTCTCGTGGCATCATATACAACTCTTCTTTAAGAAATCCATTAAGGAATGCAGTTTGGACGTCCATTTGCCATATTTCATAATCATAAAATGCGGCAATTGCTAACATGATTCATACAGACTTAAGCATCGCTACGGGTGAGAAGGTCTCATCGTAGTATACTCCTTGAACTTGTCGAAAACCTCGCACAACAAGTCGAGCTTTGTAGAGAGTAACATTACCACCAGCGTCAGTCTTCATCTTGAAGATCCATTTATTCTCTATGGCTTGCCGATCATCGGGCAAGTCAACCAAAGTCCATACTTTGTTCTCATACATGGATCCCATCTCAGATTTCATGGCCTCAAGCTATTTCGCGGAATCTGTGCTCATGATTGCTTCCTCATAGTTCGTAGGTTCATCATGGTCTAGTAACATGACTTCGAGAACAAGATTACTGTACCACCCTAGTGCGGAACGTACTCTGGTTGACCTACGAGGTTTGGTAGTAACTTGATCTGAAGTTTCATGATCATCATCATTAACTTCCTCACCAGTTGGTGTAGGCATCACGGGAACGTTTTTCTGTGATGAGCTACTTTCCAACTCGAGAGGAGGTATAGTTACCTCATCAAGTTCTACTTTCCTCCCACTGACTTCTTTCGAGAGAAACTCCTCTAGAAAGGATCCATTCTTAGCAACAAAGATCTTGCTTTCAGATCTGTGATAGAAGGTGTACCCAATAGTTTCTTTTGGGTATCCTATGAAGACACACTTCTCTGATTTGGGTTCGAGCTTATCAGGCTGAAGCTTTTTCACATAAGTATCGCAACCCCAAACTTTAAGAAACAACAGCTTAGGTTTCTTACCAAACCACAGTTCATACAATGTCGTCTCAACGTATTTAGATGGCGCCCTATTTAACGTGAATGCAGCTGTCTCTAATGCATAACCCCAAAATGATAGCGGTAAATTGGTAAGAGACATCATAGATCACACCATATCTAATGAAGCACGGTTACGACGTTTGGACACACCATTATGATGTGGTGTTCCAGGTGGCGTGAGTTGCGAAACTATTCCACATTGTTTTAAATGAAGACCAAACTCGTAACTCAAATTTTCACATCTGCGATCAGATCGTAGAAACTTTATTTTCTTGTTACAATGATTTTCCACTTCACTCTGAAACTCTTTGAACTTTTCAAATGTTAAAGACTTGTGTTTCATTAAGTCTATATACCCATATCTGCTCAATTCATCCGTGAAGGTCAGAAAATAACGATACTTGCCGTGAGCCTCAACACTCATCGGACCGCAAACATCGGTATGTATTATTTCCAATAAGTCAGTGGCTCGCTCCATTGTTCCGTAGAATGGCGTCTTAGTCATCTTGCCCATCAGGCATGGTTCGCAAGCATCAAATGATTCACAATCAAGTGATTCCAAAAGTCCATCGCATGGACTTTCTTCATGCGCTTTACACCAATATGACCTAAACAGAAGTGCCAAAAATATGTTGCACTATCATTATCAACTTTGCATCTTTTGGCATCAATATTATGAATATGTGTATCACCATGATCGAGATTCAACAAAAATAGACCACTCTTCAAGGGTGCATAACCATAAAAGATATTACTGATATAAATAGAACAACCATTACTCTATGATTTAAATGAATAACTGTCTCACATCAAACAAGATCTAGATATAATGTTCATGCTCGACGCTGGCACCAAATAGCAATTATTCAGGTCTAAAACTAATCTCGAAGGTAGATGTAGAGGTAGCGTGCCGACGGCGATCACATCGGCCTTGGAACCATTTCCGACGTGCATCATCACCTCGTCCTTAGCCAAACTTCGTTTAATCCGTAGCCCCTGTTTCATGTTTCAAATATGAGCAACAGAACAAGTATCAAATACCCAGGCGCTACTACAAGCATTACTAAGGTACACATCAATAACATGTATATCAAATATACCTTTGTTCTCTTTGCCATCCTTCTTATCCACCAAATACTTTGGGGCAGTTCCGCTTCCAGTGTCCAGTCCCCTTGCAGTAGAAGCACTCAGTTTCAGGCTTAGGTCCAGACTTTGGCTTCTTCCCTGTAGTAGCAACTTGCTTGCCATTCTTCTAGAAATTCCCCTTCTTTCCTTTTCCCTTTTTCTTGAAACTAGTGGTCTTGTTAACCATCAACACTTGATGCTGCTTCTTGATTTCTACCTCCGTAGCTTTTAGCATTGCGAAGAGCTCGAGAATAGTTTTTTCCATCCCTTGCATATTATAGTTCATCACGAAGCCTTTGTAGCTTGGTGGCAGTGATTGAGCAACTCTGTCAATAACACTATCATCCAGAAGATTAACTCCTAGACGACTCAAGTGGTTATGGTACCCAGACATTCTGAGTATGTGTTCACTGACAGAACTGTTCTCCCCTCCATCTTGCAGCTATAGAACTTGTTGGAGACTTGATATCTCTCAACTCGGGCATTTGCTTAAAATATTAACTTCAACTCCTGGAACATCTCATATGGTCCATGATGTTCAAAACGTCTTTGAAGTCCGGATTCTAAGCTGTAAAGCATGGTGCTACCTCTTGAGCACTGCATTGGATTTCTTCGAAGAGGAGAGGATGATATAGCAAAGTAGCGTAAGTATTTCCCTCAGTTTTTGAGAACCAAGGTATCAATCCAGTAGGAGGCTACGAGCGAGTCCCTTGTACCTACACAAAAACAATAGCTCAACGCAACCAACACGCTTAGGGGTTGTCAATCCCTTCACGGTCACTTACGAAAGTGAGATCTGATAGAGATGATAAATAATATTTTTGGTATTTTTGGTATAGAGATGCAAAGTAAAAAGTAAAAGGCAAAGTAAAAGCAAAGGAATAATAAAGTGATGGAGATTGATATGATGAGAAAGTGACCCAGGGGCCATAGGTTTCACTAGTGGCTTCTCTCAAGAGCATAAGTATTCTATGGTGGGTGAACAAATTACTATTGAGCAATTGACAGAATTGAGCATAGTTATCAGAATATCTAGGTATGATCATGTATATAGGCATCACGTCCGAGACAAGTAGACCGACTCCTGCCTGCATCTACTACTATTACTCCACTCATCAACCGCTATCCAGCATGCATCTAGAGTATTAAGTTAAAAACAGAGTAACGCCTTAAGCAATATGACATGATGTAGAGGGATAGTTTCATGCAATATGATAAAAACCCCATCTTGTTATCCTTGATGGCAACAATACAATACGTGCCTTGCTGCCCCTTCGGTCACTGGGAAAGGACACCGCAAGATCGAACCCAAAGCTAAGCACATCTCCCATGGCAAGAACAACCAATCTAGTAGGCCAAACCAAACTAATAATTCGAAGAGACTTGCAAAGATAACCAATCATACATAAAAGAATTCAGAGAAGATTCAAATATTATTCATAGATAGACTGGATCATAAACCCACAATTCATCGATCTCAACAAACACACCGCAAAAAGAAGATTACATCGAATAGATCTCCACAAGAGAGGGGGAGAACATTGCATTGAGATCCAAAAAGAGAGAAGAAGCCATCTATCTACTAACTATGGACCCGTAGGTCTGAAGTAAACTACTTACACTTCATCGGAGGGGCTTGGATGATGATGTAGAAGTCCTCCATGATCGATGCCCCCTCCGGCGGAGCTCCGGAACAGGCCCCAAGATGGGATCTCGTGGATACAGAAAGTTGCGGCGGTGGAATTAGGTTTTTGGCTCCATCCTCGATCATTTGGGGGTACGTAGGTATATACAGGAGGAAGGAGTACGTCGGTGGAGCTTCGAGGGGCCCACAAGGCAGGGGGCGCGCCCTAGGGGGGGCACCCTCCACCCTCGTGACCGCCTCGTGGCTTTCTTGATGGAGGGTCCAAGTCTCCTGGATCTTATTTGATGAAAAAATCACGTTTCCGAAATTTTCATTCCGTTTGGACTCGTTTGATATTCTGTTTCTCCGAAACACTGAAATAGGCAAAAAAATCTGGGCTGGGCCTCCGGTTAATAGGTTAGTCCCAAAAATAATATAAAAGTGGATAATAAAGCCCAATAATGTCCAAAACAGTAGATAATATAGCATGGAGCAATCAAAAATTATAGATACATTGGAGATGTATCAAGCATCCCCAAGCTTAATTCCTGCTCGTCCTCGAGTAGGTAAATGATAAAAACAGAATTTTTGATGCGGAGTGCTACTTGGCATAATTTTAATGTACTTCTTCTTAATTGTGGTATGAATATTCAGATCTAAAAGATTCAAGACAAAAGTTCATATTGACATAAAAATGATAATACTTCAAGCATACTAACTAAGCAATTATGTCTTCTCAAAATAACATGGCCAAAGAAAGTTCATCCGTACAAAATCATATAGTTTAGTCATGTTTCATTTTCGTCACACAAGAATGCTCTCATCATGCACAACCCCGATGACAAGCCAAGCAATTGTTTCATACTTTAGTAATCTCAAACCTATAAACTTTCACGCAATATATGAGCGCGAGCCATGGACATAGCACTATGGGTGGAATAGAATATAATGAGGGGGTTATGTGGAGAAGACAAAAAAGGAGAAAGTCTCACATCGACGAGGCTAATCAATGGGCTATGGAGATGCCCACAGATTGATGTTAATGCAAGGAGTAGGGATTGCCATGCAACGGATGCACTAGAGCTATAAATGTATGAAAGCTCAACAAAAGAAACTAGTGGGTGTGCATACAACTTGCTTGCTCACGAAGACCTAGGGCACTTGAGGAGGCCCATTGTTGGAATATACAAGCCAAGTTCTATAATGAAAAATTCCCACTATTATATGAAAGTGATAACATGAGAGACTCTCTACTATGAAGATCATGGTGCTACTTTGAAGCACAAGTGTGGTAAAAGGATAGTAACATTGTCCTTCTCTCTTTTTCTCTCATTTTTTGGGCCTTCTCTTTTTTTATTCCTCACTTGGGACAATGCTCTAATAATGATGATCATCACACTTCTATTTATTTACAACTCAATGATCACAACTCGATACTAGAACAAAGATGACTCTATATGAATGCCTCCGGTGGTGTACCGGGATATGCAATGAACCAAGAGTGACATGTATGAAAGAATTATGAACGGTGGCTTTGCCACAAATACTATGTCAACTACATGATCATGCTGAGTAATATGACAATGATGAATGTGTCATGATGAACGGAATGATGGAAAGTTGCATGGCAATATATCTCGGAATGGCTATGGAAATGCCATAATAGGTAGGTATGGTGGCTGTTTTGAGGAAGATATAAGGAGGTTTATGTGTGAAAGAGCGTATCATATCACGGGGTTTGGATGCACCGGCGAAGTTTGCGCCAACTCTCAATGTGAGAAAGGGCAATGCACGGTACCGAAGAGGCTAGCAAGGATGGAAGGGTGAGAGTGTGTATAATCCATGGACTCAACATTAGTCATAAAGAACTCACATACTTATTGCAAAAATCTACAAGTCATCAAAAACCTTGTCACTATGCGCATGCTCCTAGGGGGATAGATTGGTAGGAAAAGACCATCGCTCGTCCCCGACCGCCACTCATAACGAGGACAATCAAATAACACCTCATGTTTCAAATTTGTTGCATAACATTTACCATACGTGCATGCTACGGGACTTGCAAACCTCAACACAAGTATTTCTCAATTTCACAACTACTCAACTAGCACGACTTTGATATTATTACCTCCATATCTCAAAACAATCATCAAGCATCAAACTTTTCTTAGTATTCAACACACTCATAAGAAAGTTTTATTATTAATCTTGCATACCAAGCATATTAGGATTTTAAGAAAATTACCATGATATTAAGACTCTCAAAATAATCTAAGTGAAGCATGAGAGGTCAATAGTCTCTATAAAACAAATCCACCACCGTGCTCTAAAAGATATAAGTGAAGCACTAGAGCAAAACTATAAAGTTCAAAAGATATAAGTGAAGCACATAGAGTATTCAAACAAATTCCAAATCATGTATGGCTCTCTCAAAAGGTGTGTACAGCAAGGATGATTGTGGTAGACTAACAAGCAAAGACTAAAATCATAAAAGACGCTCCAAGCAAAACACATATCATGTGAATAAAAATATAGCTCCAAGTAAAGTTACCGATAGAAGTAGACGGAAGAGGGGATCCCCAAGATTTGGCTTTTAGGTGTCCTTATATTATCTTGGGGGTGCCATGGGCATCCCCAAGCTTAGGCTCTTGCCACTCCTTGTTCCATAATCCATCAAATCTTTACCCAAAACTTGAAAACTTCACAACACAAAACTTAAAGAAGAAAATCTCGTGAGCTCCATTAGCGAAAGAAAACAAAAAACCACTTCAAGGTACTGTAATGAACTCATTATTTATTTATATTGGTGTTAAACCTACTGTATTCCAACTTCTCTATGGATTATAAACTATTTTACTAGCCATAGATTCATCAAAATAAGCAAACAACACACGAAAAACAGAATCTATCAAAAACAGAACAATCTTTAGTAATCTGTAGCTAGCGCAAGATCTGGAACCCCAAAAATTCTAAAATAAGTTGCTGGACGTGAGGAATTTATCTATTCATCATATTCAAAAAGAATTAACTAAATATCAATTCCAAATAAAAATGGCAGCAGTTCTCGTGAGTGCTAAAGTTTCTGTTTTTTACAGCAAGTTCAACAAGACTTTCCCCAAGTCTTCCCAACGGTTCTACTTGGCACAAACACTAATTAAACACAAAAAACACAACCAAAACAGAGGCTAAATAATTTATTTATTACTATACATGAGCAAAAAGCAAGGAATAAAAATAAAATTGGGTTGCCTCCCAACAAGCGCTATCGTTTAACGCCCCTAGCTAGGCATAACAAGCAAGAATAGATCTAGGTATTTCCATCTTTGGTAGGCAATCCATAAGTGGCTCTCATGATAGATTCATATGGTACTTTTATTTTCTTTCTATGGAAGTGTTCCATGCCATTTTTTAATGGAAATTGAAATCTAATATTCCCTTCCTTCATATCAATAATTGCACCAACCGTTCTAAGGAAAGGTCTATCGAGAATAATAGGGCAAGAAGGATTGCAATCTATATCAAAAACGATAAAATCTACGGGCACATAATTCCTATTTGCAAAAATAAGAACATCATTAATTCTTCCCATAGGTTTCTTAATAGTGGAATCCGCAAGATGCAAGTTTAGAGAGCAATCATCAAAATCATGGAAATCTAGCAAATCACACAAAGTTTTGGGAATAGTAGAGACACTAGCACCCAAATCACACAAAGCATAAAACTCATAATCTTTAATTTTAATTTTAATAGTAGGTTCCCACTCATCATAAAGTTTTCTAGGGATAGAAACTTTCAACTCAAGTTTTTCTTCATAAGATTGCATCAAGGCATCAACGATATGTTCGGTAAAGGCTTTATTTTGACTATAAGCATGAGGAGATTTTAGCACGGATTGCAACAAGGAAATACAATCAATTAAAGAGAAATTTTCATAATTAAATTCCTTGAAATCCAATATAGTGGGTTCAGCATCATCTAGGGTTTTATTTCTTTTAATCCCACTTTTATCAATTTCATCATCAAGATCTAAATACTTTGAATTTTTAGAACGCCTTCTAGATATAGGTGGATCATATTCATTCCAATCATTATCAAGATTAATATTGCAAAACAAAGATTTAATAGGGGACACATCAATAGCTTTTAGATCTTCATCTTTATTTTCATAGGAATTGGAAGAATATGCTTTAATAAAGGCATCTTTCATAGCACGCGTCCTAGCGGTTCTTTCCTTGCACTCATCAATGGAAATTCTCATGGCTTTGAGAGACTCATTGATATCATGCTTAGGAGGAATATATCTAAGCTTTAAAGAATCAACCTCAAGAGAAATTCTATCAACGTTCCTAGCCAAATCATCAACTTTAAGCACTTTCTCTTCAAGCAAAGTATTAAAATTCTTTTGTGAATTCATAAACTCTTTAACACTACTCTCAAATTCAGAGGGCATCTTATTAAAATTTCCATAAGAGTTGTTGTAGGAATTTCCATAATCATTAGAAGGATTACTAGGATAAGGCCTAGGATTAAAATTCCCTCTATACGCGTTGTTACCAAAATTATTCCTACCAACAAAATTCACATCCATAGATTCATTATTATTCTCAATCAAAGTAGACAAAGACATATCATTAGGATTAGATGAAACACTCTTAGTAGCAAATAATTTCATAAGTTCATCCATCTTTCCACTCAAAACATTAATTTCTTCTATCGCATGCACTTTTTTATTAGTAGATCTTTCAGTGTGCCATTGAGAATAATTAACCATACTATTATCTAGGAGTTTAGAAGCATCTCCTAAAGTGATTTCCATAAAAGTGCTTCCCGCGGCCGAATCTAAAAGATTTCTAGAAGCAAAATTCAATCTGGCTTAAAATTTTTGTATAATCATCCACAAATTCAAACCATGAGTAGGGCAATTACGTATCATTAATTTCATTCTCTCCCAAGCTTGTGCAACATGTTCATGATCAAGTTGCTTAAAATTCATAATATCGTTTCTAAGAGATATGATCTTAGCGGGAGGAAAATACTTAGAGATAAAAGCATCTTTGCACTTGTTCCATGAATCAATACTATTTTTAGGCAAAGATGAAAACCAAGCTTTAGCATGATCTCTAAGCGAAAAAGGAAATAGCTTCAATTTAACAATATCATTATCGACATATTTCTTCTTTTGCATGTCACACAAATCAACGAAGCTATTAAGATGGGTAGCGGCATCTTCGCTAGGAAGGCTGAAAAACGGATCTTTCATGACAAGATTCAGCAAAGTAGCATTAATTCCACAAGATTAAGAATCAGTAAGAGGAGCAATTGGAGTGCTAAGGAAATCATTATTGTTGGTATTGGTGAAGTCACACAATTTGGTATTATCTTGAGCCATCGCGACAAACAAGCAATCCAACACACGAGCAAACAAAAAGCAAACGGGCAAAAAGAGGCAAATAGAGAAAGAGAGGGAGGATAGAGAGAGAGAGGGCGAATAAAACGGCAAGGGTGAAGTGGGGAGGAAAACAAGAGGCAAATGGCAAATAATGTAATGCGGGAGATAGGGATTGTGATGGGTACTTGGTATGTTGACTTTTCCGCGGACTCCCCGGCAACGGCGCCAGAAATTCTTCTTGCTACCTCTTGAGCACTGTGTTGGATTTCCCCGAAGAGGAGAGGATGATGCAGCAAAGTAGCGTAAGTATTTCCCTCAGTTTTTGAGAACCAAGGTATCAATCCAGTAGGAGGCTACGCACGAGTCCCTCGTACCTACACAAAAACAATAGCTCAATGCAACCAACGCGCTTAGGGGTTGTCAATCCCTTCATGGTCACTTACGAAAGTGAGATCTGATAGAGATGATAAATAATATGTTTGGTATTTTTGGTATAGAGATGCAAAGTAAAAAGTAAAAGGAAAAGTAAAAGCAAATCAATTATAAAGTGATGGAGATTGATATGATGAGAAAGAGACCCGGGGGCCATAGGTTTCACTAGTGGCTTCTCTCAAGAGCATAAATATTCTACGGTGGGTGAACAAATTACTGTTGAGCAATTGACAGAATTGAGCATAGTTATGAGGATATCTAGGTACGATCATGTACATAGGCATCACGTCCGAGACAAGTAGACCGACTCCTGCCCACATCTACTACTATTACTCCACTCATCGACCGCTATCCAGCATGCATCTAGAGTATTAAGTTAAAAACAGAGTAACGCCTTAAGCAAGATGACATGATGTAGAGGGATAGTTTCATGCAATATGATAAAAACCCCATCTTGCTATCCTCGATGGCAACAATACAATACGTGCCTTGCTGCCCCTTCTTTCACTGGGAAAGGACACCGCAAGATCGAACCCAAAGCTAAGCACTTCTCCCATGGCAAGAACAACCAATCTAGTAGGCCAAACCAAACTAATAATTCGAAGAGACTTGCAAAGATAACCAATCATACACAAAAGAATTCAGAGAAGATTCATATATTATTCATAGATAGACTAGATCATAAACCCACAATTCATCGATCTCAACAAACACACCGCAAAAAGAACATTACATCGAATAGATCTCCACAAGAGAGGGGGAGAACATTGTATTGAGATCCAAAAAGAGAGAAGAAGCCATCTAGCTACTAACTATGGACCCGTAGGTCTGAAGTAAACTACTCACACTTCATCGGAGGGGCTTGGATGATGATATAGAAGCCCTCCGTGATCGATGCCCCCTCCGGCGGAGCTCCGAAACAGGCCCCAAGATGGGATCTCGTGGATACAGAAAGTTGTGGCGGTACAAAACTCACACCTTTCCGATAATTAAAATTCTTTAATTAACTACTGAATCTTAGTTCAAAACTGCAACACTTGTTAGGAATGGTACTATCCTGCTTTGTATTTCTTTCTACATGTTTAACCAAGGTATTGTTAAGATAATGTCTCTGTTAAAATGAATTAGTTGCATTGTTTTAGGAATGGTACTTTTCTGCTTTGTCGTTCTTTATACATGTTGAAACAAGGCATTGTTAAGATAATGTCTCAGTCAATATGAATGAATCACACTGATGGAGAATTGCTACTCTCCTGCTTTGTTTCCCATTAAGATAAAGTAGATCAGTAGATGCTTTTCTTCTGGGAGTAAAAGTCATCAACCGTTATTTCTCAGTAATTGTTTCCCTTATACCTATTGTTGCTTACAATGATATCAAAATTAAAGCTCGGTTTTATTCCGACTTCGATTTCAGTTGAACCGCACAAAAGGAGCCAATGTGTAAGGTAAACTGCTGCATTACTGGGTCCAGTTGGTCGTTCCACTTTGCAGAAAGAAGCAGTCACTGTTTGCGCTACATTACAGAAGGAATGACCGAGAAGCTTTATAGAGTATTATTAGACACCGGTGACATGACTAGTCTACAGACACCATTGGCAATTTAACAACACGTGGAGTGCCCTGGGCAAAAAGTGCCCAAACAAGTACAAGAAGCTACGACAGGACTCCACGATCATAGGCATTACATATTTTGAATGGGAAAAGCTTGTCAATGTTTAATCATTGATGTTAGCAAGAAGATGTTAGTTTAATATATTGGAATTGGAAAACCTTGTCAAAATTTGCTCATCGATGTTAGCCAGAAGACATGCATTTGATATTTTTGAGTGGGACGCCCTTGCTGTGAGCAGCGTCGAGTGTTTTTTCCTATTCTTGTGTTCATCTTAGAAGTAAATAGTTACTCTGCTGAGATATTCCTGTGTTAAGAGTTTGTTCTGAATATTTTCTATGTAATGCCAGGCCTTGTGTTTGATTGCAAAGTTGAGCTTGGAATGTTGTGGCATGCGGCATCACGAGCTTTTCACCGTGCCTCCTGAGAATAATGCTTCATATTGTTTTGCATGTCGATCTAATGCCAGTGATTTGCTTGTTAATAAGATCATCCTCTTTTGTTGTTTCCGTGCTTAAGAAGTTCATCGTCTGATGTTTCATTCATAGCCTATACGACAAGTCGGGTAGGTTAGACGTGAAACCATATGATCTTCCAACCAACTCATGATATTAGGCCATGATTGGATCGTCGTTTTCCAACCAAAACCACTTGTAAAACTGACGCTTGTAAATTAAAGCAGATGGTCTCGGGCGAAGGCGCTTGGTTGGTCGATTTCGACTAGTAAAATATCGGAAGTACTTCACACACGATAAAAACGCTGAACAGCACTCGAACGATTGCTAATCCAGCTGTTAGCTACTGTTTCAGCCTTGCCCATGGATGGCATGATACGCACATCATGCATGTATCGTCTGGTAATGTCATCCATATAGCAGTGCTCGTAAAATATACACTGGTCTCTCAAATTACATGCGTAACCCGCCGGTTTTACTTACAGACCTCAGGCCCTCGGTTTCATTACACCTGTATTTTACGCGTTGTTTCCGATGACGAGTAAATTACACTTGTATGTTAATACATGTTTGAAATAAACTAGAGCTCCCAAGCGCGGCCTTACCGTTTCATGTCGTCTCAGTTTCTCGAAGGTGCTCATAGGTGTCTGATGATCCTGGCTTCCTGAATGAGCAGCGGGCGCTGTATCACACCATCCGTAGGGCCCGCGAGGCCCTCTTCATTGTCCTTCGAGTTGTTGTGCTTGCCATGGCGCCGGGCATTGTTAACATCGTCAACGAACATGAGGATTTAGGAGATGAATTTATTTTGACTGGATGACACTAGGGACACACTAGGGCCATAGCCGTACGTACGCAAGTGCCTCCTTATTATGTATAACTATTTTTTTGCTTTCTCCTGGTTTCCTGACATCACGGTCCCACACCATTGTTAACCTATGTAGTCAATATAAACAAGAGAATTGCACAAGGTGAGGCCGACAGCTGGGACCAAGCAGCTCAAGCAGTATTTGTGTTTTTGAGGCATGAGCACTGTAGAGTTTTTCTTGGCGATGATTTCGTTGTTGTTCAGAGGAGAGCAGGGTATTAACTGGGCGAGCTATGGCCCGTCTAGCCCAGGCCAGATATCCAGCCCAGGTACTAATTTTTTCAAGATGAAAATGGCTAGCCCAGCTATACGTCTTTTTGAGGAATACCCAGGCAAGGTCAACTTGTTATTCTCCGCCCCGCTGGGCTGCAAATCTTTCCTAGGAGGGATGCATTAGGCTTAACAGGAAAATGGGCTTTAAAAATAATAAATGGGATGTAATTATAAAAACTGGGCAGTAACTATAAAAAATACACCAAACACGAAATTAGTTTATAAAATATTATTTATGGATTTTGAAAATCTTAAATTTTCATTGTTGTGCGTGAATGTTTCGTTGGATTTTTACGTAATACAAATTTATATTTAATCTGACTAGAAATTTCGGGATAAAAATATTTCAGATCCCATCAAAATGTGGGAAATTTTATTGAATTCTGTCTTCAATGGTTGGTTGAAATTATTAATCGTTGTCCTAGCTAGAAAATGGGCTGTACTTTTAACAAATTGTAAATGGGCTGTTGTAAATTTCATTAGAATTCAAAAATGGGTTATACATTCTTACAAAACGCAAATGGGCTATAAGTTCTCTCCCACACACTTATGGGCCTACTAAGTGATGCATCCCCTAAAAAATAAGTTGACGCGTATGCAAGGCTTTGTCAACTTATTATAGTCAACACACGATTCTAGCAGCAGTGGCCGTTGGATGTCTATCCAACAGATGCCATGCTTCTTCTTCAATCTCGGATATTCTTAGCTTCGGCCGCCCAAAAAATGATTCCTCCCCCTGACATCTGGGGTGCACCGTTTCGGAGGCTGACCTATGGGCCTACTAAGTTGGAGCGTACCATGGGCATTGTCAACTTAGTGAATATAAACGATTCTAGCTTCAGTGTGTTGGGGAACGTAGCATAAATTCAAAATTTTCCTACGTGTCACCAAGATCCATCTATGGAGTCATCTAGCAACGAGGGAGGAGTGGATCTACATACCCTTATAGATCGCGCGCGGAAGCGTTCAAGAGAACGGGGTTGATGGAGTCATACTCGTCGTGATCCAAATCACCGATGATCCTAGCGCCGAACGGACGGCACCTCCGCGTTCAACACACGTACGGAGCAGCAACGTCTCCTCCTTCTTGATCCAGCAAGGGGGGAGGAGAGGTTGATGGAGATCCAGCAGCACGACGGCGTGGTGGTGGAAGTAGCGGGATTCCAACAGGGCTTCGCCAAGCGTTGCGGGAGGAGGGAGATGTGTCATGGGAGGGAGAGGGAGGCGCCAGGGCTTAGGTATGGTTGCCCTCCCTTCCCCCCACTATATATAGGGACAAGGGAGAGGGGGAAGGCGCAGCCTTAGCCCTTCCTCCAAGGAAGAGTGCGGCCAGGGAGGAGTCCCTCCTCCCCAAGGCACCTCGGAGGTGCCTTCCCCCTTTAGGACTCTTCCTTTCCCTCTTCTCTTGGCGCATGGGCCTCTTGGGGCTGGTGCCCTTGGCCCATATAGGCCAAGGCGCACCCCTACAGCCCATGTGGCCCCCCGGGGCAGGTGGCCCCACCCGGTGGACCCCCGGGACCCTTCCGGTGGTCCCAGTACAATACCGGTGACCCCGAAACTTGTCCCGATGGCCGAAATGGCACTTCCTATATATAATTCTTTACCTCCGGACCATTCCGGAACTCCTTGTGACGTCCGGGATCTCATCCGGGACTCCTAAAAACTTTCGGGTTACCGCATACTAATATCTCTATAACCCTAGCGTCACCGAACCTTAAGTGTGTAGACCCTACGGGTTCGGGAGACATGCAGACATGACCGAGATGACTCTCCGGTCAATAACCAACAGCGGGATCTGGATACGCATGTTGGCTCCCACATGTTCCACGATGATCTCATCGGATGAACCACGATGTCAAGGACTTAATCAATCCCGTATACAATTCCCTTTGTCTAGCGGTACGATACTTGCCCGAGATTCGATTGTCAGTATCCCGATACCTTGTTCAATCACGTTACCGGCAAGTCTCTTTACTCGTTTCGTAGCACATCATCCCGTGATCAACTCCTTGATCACATTGTGCACATTATGATGATGTCCTACCGAGTGGGCCCAGAGATACCTCTCCGTTTACACGGAGTGACAAATCCCAGTCTCGATTCGTGCCAACCCAACAGACACTTTCGGAGATACCTGTAGTGTACCTTTATAGCCACCCAGTTACGTTGTGACGTTTGGCACACCCAAAGCACTCCTACGGTATCCGGGAGTTGCACAATCTCATGGTCTAAGGAAATGATACTTGACATTAGAAAAGCTTTAGCATACGAACTACATGATCTTGTGATAGGCTTAGGATTGGGTCTTTGTCCATCACATCATTCTCCTAATGATGTGATCCCGTTATCAATGACATCCAATGTCCATGGTCAGGAAACCGTAACCATCTATTGATCAACGAGCTAGTCAACTAGAGGCTTACTAGGGACATGGTGTTGTCTATGTATCCACACATGTATCTGAGTTTCCTATCAATACAATTCTAGCATGGATAATAAACGATTATCATGAACAAGGAAATATAATAATAACTAATTTATTATTGTCTCTAGGGCATATTTCCAACAGTCTCCCACTTGCACTAGAGTCAGTAATCCAGTTCACATCGATATGTGATTAACACTCAAGGTCACATCCCCATGTGACTAACACCCAAAGAGTTTACTAGAGTCAATAATCTAGTTCACATTACCATGTGATTAACACTCGATGAGTTCTGGGTTTGAACATGTTATGCTTGTGAGAGATGTTATAGTCAACGGGTCTGAATCTTTCAGATCCGTATGTACTTCGCAAATCTCTAGGTCATGTTATAAATGCTGCTCCCACGCTCCATTTGGAGCTATTCCAAATGGTTGCTCCACTATACGTATCTGGTTCGCTACTTAGAGTCATTCGGATAGGTGTTAAAGCTTGCATCGATGTAACCCTTTACGCCGAACTCTTTATCACCTCCATAATCAAGAAAATTCCTTAGTCCACTAGTTACTAAGGATAATTTAGACCGCTATCTGGTGATCTACTCCTAGATTACCTTTGTACCCTCTTGCCAGATATGTGGCAAGGCACACATCAGGTGCGGTACATAGCATAGCATACTGTAGAGCCTACATCTAAAGCATAGGGGACGACCTTCGTCCTTCCTCTCTATTCTGCCGCGATCAGGTTTTGAGTCTTACTCAATGTTCACACCTTATAACACAGCCAAGAACTCCTTCTTTGCCGATCCATTTTGAACTCCTTCAAAATCTTGTCACGGTATGTATTCATTTGAAAGTACCATTAAGCGTTTTGATCTATCCTTATAGATCTTGATGCTCAATGTTCAAGTAGCTTAATCCAGGCTTTCCATTGAAAAACACTTTCCAAATAACCCTATATGCTTTCCAGAAATTTTACGTCATTTCTGATCAACAATATGTCAACAACATATATTCATCATAAATTCTATAGTGCTCCCACTCACTTCTTTGGAAATACAAGTTTCTCATAAACTTTGTATAAACCCAAAACCTTTGATCATCATCAAAGCATACATTCCAACTCCGAGATGCTTACTCCAGTCCCTAGAAGGATTGCTGGAGCTTTGCATACTTATTAGCATCTTTCAGGATTGACAAAACCTTCCGGTTTGTATCACATACAACCTTTCCTCAAAAAAAAAACGTCAAGGAAACAATGTTTTGACATCCTATCTGCAAGATTTCATAAATAATGTAGTAATCACTAATATAATTCCAACAGACTCTTAGCATCGCTACGAGTGAGAAAGTCTCATCGTAGTCAACTCCTTGAACTTGTTGGAAAACATCTTAACGACAAGTCGAGCTTTCTTAATGGTGACATTTACCATCATTGTCCGTCTTCCTTTCCAAATCCATCTGTACTCAACAGCCTCACGACCATCGAGCTGTTCTGTCAAAGTCTACACTTTGTTTCCATACATGGATCCTCTCTCGGATTTTATGGCCTCGAGCCATTTATCTGAATCCAGGCCCACCATCGCTTCTCCATAGCTCGTAGGTTCATTGTTGTCTAGCAACATGACTTCCAAGACAGGATTACGTACCACTCTGAAGTAGTACGCATCCTTGTCATCTCACGAGGTTTGGTAGTGATTTGATCTGAAGTTTCATGATCACTATCATAAGCTTCCACTTCAATTGGTGTAGTTGCCACAGGAACAACTTCCTGTGCCCTGCCACACACTAGTTGAAGAGACGGTTCAATAACCTCATCAAGTCTCCACCACCCTCCCACTCAATTCTTTTGAGAGAAACTTTTCCTCGAGAAAGGACCCGATTCCAGAAACAATCCCTTATTGCTTTCGGATATGAGACAGGAGGTATACCCAACTGTTTTGGGTGTCCTATGAAGATGCATTTATCCGCTTTGGGTTCGAGCTTATCAGCCTGAAACTTTTTCACATAAGCGTCGCAGCGCCAAACTTTTAAGAAATGACAGCTTAGGTTTCCCTAAACCATAGTTCATACGTTGTCATCTCATCGGAATTATGTGGTGCCCCTTTTAAAGTGAATGTGGTTGTCTCTAATGCCTAACCCATAAACTATTGTGGTAATTCGATAAGAGACATCATGGTATGCATCATATCCAATGGGGTGCAGTTATGATGTTCGGACACACCATCACACTATGGTGTTCCAGGCTGTATTAGTTGTGAAACAATTTCCACAATGTCTTAATTCTATGCCAAACTCATAATTCAGATATTCATCTCTATGATCATATCATAGATATTTTATCCTCTTATCACGACGATCTTTCAACTTCACCCTGAAATTACTTGAACCTTTCAATAATTCAGACTCGTGATTCATCAAGTAAATATACCCAACATCTACTCAAATCATCTGTGAAGTAAGAACATAACGATATCCACTACATGCCTCAGCACTTATTGGACTGCACACATCAAAATGTATTACTTCCAACAAGTTGCTTTCTAGTTCCATTTTACTGAAAACGAGGCTTTCAGTCATCTTGCCCATGTGGTATGATTTGCATGTCTCAAGTGATTCAAAATCAAGTGAGTCGAAACGGTCCATTTGCATGGAGTTTCTTCATGCATATACACCAATAGACATGGTTTGCATGCCTCAAACTTTTCAAAAACGAGTGAGCCCAAAGATCCATCAACATGGAGCTTCTTCATGCGTTTTATATCGATATGACTTATGTGGCAGTGCCACAAGTAGGTGGTACTATCATTACTATCTTTTGGCATGAACATGTGTATCACTACGATCGAGATTCAATAAACCATTCATTTTAGGTGTAAGACCATTGAAGGTATTATTCAAATAAACAGAGTAACCATTACTCTCTCCTTAAATGAATAACCGTATTGCGATAGACATAATCCAATCATGTCTATGCTCAACGCAAACACCAATCTTGATGGTAGAGGGAGCGTACGATATTTGATCAACCATGGAAATACTTCCAACACATATCGTCATCTCACCTTTTGGCTAGTCTCCGTTTATTCTGTAGCTTTTATTTCGAGTTACTAACACTTAGCAACCGAACCGGTATCTAATACCCTGGTGCTACTAGGAGTACTAGTAAAGTACACATTAACATAATGTATATCCAATATACTTCTATCGACAACCTTCTCATCTATCAAGTATCTAGGGTAATTCTGCTCTAGTGGCTGTTCCCCTTATTACAGAAGCACTTAGTCTCGGGTTTGGGTTCAACCTTGGGTTTCTTCACTAGAGCAGCAGTTGAATTGCCGTTTCATGAAGTATCCCTTCGTGCCCTTGCCCTTCCTGAAACTAGTGGTTTCACCAACCATCAACAATTGATGCTCCTTCTTGATTTCTACTTTTGTGGTGTCAAACATCGAGAATATCTCAAGGATCATCATATATGTCCCTGATATATTATAGTTCATCACGAAGCTCTAGCAGCTTGGTGGTAATGACTTCGGAGAAACATCACTTTCTCATCTGGAAGATCAACTCCCACTCGATTCAAGAGATTGTTGTACTCAGACAATCTGAGCACAAGTTCAACAATTGAGCTTTTCTTCCTCGGTTTGCAGGCTAAGAAAATCGTCGGAGGTCTTATACCTCTTGACGTGGGCACGAGCCTGAAATCCCAATTTCAGCCCTCGAAACATCTCATATGTTTTGCAATGTTTCAAAACGTCTTTGGTGCCTCAACTCTAAGCCGTTTAACTGAACTATCACGTAGTTATCAAAATGTGTATGTCAGATGTTCGCAACATCCACAGACGACGTTCGAGGTTCAGCACACTGAGCGGTGCATTAAGGACATAAGCCTTCTATGAAGCAATGAGGACAATCCTCAGTTTACGGACCTAGTCCGCATAATTGCTACTACCAACTTTCAACTAAATTTTCTCTAGGAACATATCTAAATAGTGGAACTAAAGCGCGAGCTTCGACATTATTTGCGAAGACCTTTTGACTATGTTCAGGATAATTAAGTTCATCTTATGAACTCCCACTCAGATAGACATCCCTCTAGTCATCTAAATGATTACATGATCCGAGTCAACTAAGCCGTGTCCAATCATCACGTGAGACGGACTAGTCATCATCGGTGAACATCTTCATGTTGATCGTATCTACCATACGACTCATGCTCGACCTTTCGGTCTCTTGTGTTCCGAGGCCATGTCTGTACATGCTAGGCTCGTCAAGTCAACCTAAGTGTTTCGCATGTGTAAATCTTTCTTACACCCGTTGTATGTGAACGTAAGAATCTATCACACCCGATCATCACGTGGTGCTTCGAAACGACAAACTTTCGCAACGGTGCACAGTTAGGGGGAACACTTTCATGAAATTTTAATGAGGGATCATCTTATTTACTACCGTCGTTCTAAGTAAACAAGATGCATAAACATGATAAACATCACATGCAATCCAAGAGTGACATGATATGGCCATCATCACTTTGCTCCTCTTGATCTCCATCTTCGGGGCTCCATGATCATCATCGTCACCGGCATGACACCATGATCTCCATCATCATGATCTCCATCATCGTGTCTCCATGAAGTTGCCTCGCCAACTATTACTTCTACTACTACAGCTAACGGTTAGCAATAAAGTAAAGTAATTACATGACGTTTATGTTGACACGTAGGTCATAAATAAATTAAGACAACTCCTATGGCTCCTGCCGGTTGTCATACTCATCGACATGCAAGTCGTGATTCCTATTACAAGAACATGATCAATCTCATACATCACATATATCATTCATCACATCCTTTTGGCCATATCACATCACATAGCATACCCTGCAAAAACAAGTTAGACGTCCTATAATTGTTGTTTGCATGTTTTACTTGGCTGCTATGGGTTTCTAGCAAGAACGTTTCTTACCTATGCAAGAACCACAACGTGATATGCCAATTGCTATTTACCCTTCATAAGGACCCTTTTCATCGAATCTGATCCGACTAAAGTGGGAGAGACAGACACCCGCTAGCCACTTTATGCAACTAGTGCATGTCAGTCGGTGGAACCAGTCTCACGTAAGAGTACGTGTAAGGTCGGTCCGGGCCGCTTCATCCCACAATGCCACCGAATCAAGATTGGACTAGTAACGGCAAGCATATTGAAAAAAATCAACGCCCAGAACTACTTTGTGTTCTACTCGTGCATAGAAACTACGCATAGACCTAGCTCATGATGCCACTGTTGGGGAACATAGCATAAATTCAAAATTTTCCTACGTGTCACCAAGATCCATCTATGGAGTCATCTAGCAACGAGGGAGGAGTGGATCAACATACCCTTGTAGATCGCATGCGGAAGCATTCAAGAGAACGGGGTTGATGGAGTCGTACTCGTCGTGATCCAAATCACCGATGATCCTAGCGCCGAACGGACGGCACCTCCATGTTCAACACACGTACAGAGCAGCGACGTCTCCTCCTTCTTGATCCCGAAAGGGGGGAGGAGAGGTTGATGGAGATCCAGCAGCACGACGGCGTGGTGGTGGAAGTAGCGGGATTCCAATAGGGCTTCGCCAAGCGCTGCGGGAGGAGGGAGATGTGTCATGGGAGGGAGAGGGAGGCGCCAGGGCTTAGGTATGGTTGCCCTCCCTTCCCCCCAATATATATAGGGCCAAGGGAGAGGGGGGAGGCGCAGCCTTGGCCCTTCCTCCAAGGAAGGGTGCGGCCAGGGAGGAGTCCCTCCTCCCCAAGGCACCTCGGAGGTGCCTTCCCCCTTTAGGACTCTTCCTTTCCCTCTTCTCTTGGCGCATGGGCCTCTTGGGGCTGGTGCCCTTGGCCCATATAGGCCAAGGCGCACCCCCCACAGCCCATGTGCCCCCCCGGGGCAGGTGGCCCCACCCGGTGGACCCCCGGGACCCTTCCGGTGGTCCCAGTACAATACCGGTGACCCCGAAACTTGTCCCGATGGCCGAAATGGCACTTCCTATATATAATTCTTTACCTCCGGACCATTCCGGAACTTCTTGTGACGTCCGGGATATCATACGGGACTCCGAACAACTTTCGGGTTACCGCATACTAATATCTCTATAACCCTAGCGTCACCGAACCTTAAGTGTGTAGACCCTACGGGTTCGGGAGACATGCAGACATGACCGATATGACTCTCCGGTCAATAACCAACAGCGGGATCTGGATACGCATGTTGGCTCCCACATGTTCCACGATGATCTCATCGGATGAACCACGATGTCAAGGACTTAATCAATCCCGTATACAATTCCCTTTGTCTAGCGGTACGATACTTGCCCGAGATTCGATTGTCAGTATCCCGATACCTTGTTCAATCACGTTACCGGCAAGTCTCTTTACTCGTTTCGTAGCACATCATCCCGTGATCAACTCCTTGATCATATTGTGCACATTATGATGATGTCCTACCGAGTGGGCCCAGAGATACCTCTCCGTTTACACGGAGTGACAAATCCCAGTCTCGATTCTTGCCAACCCAACAGACACTTTCGGAGATACATGTAGTGTACCTTTATAGCCACCCAGTTACATTGTGACGTTTGGCACACCCAAAGCACTCCTACGGTATCCGAGAGTTGCACAATCTCATGGTCTAAGGAAATGATACTTGACATTAGAAAAGCTTTAGCATACGAACTACATGATCTTGTGCTAGGCTTAGGTTTGGGTCTTTGTCCATCACATCATTCTCCTAATGATGTGATCCCGTTATCAATGACATCCAATGTCCATGGTCAGGAAACCGTAACCATCTATTGATCAACGAGCTAGTCAACTAGAGGCTTACTAGGGACATGGTGTTGTCTATGTATCCACACATGTATCTGAGTTTCCTATCAATACAATTTTAGCATGGATAATAAACGATTATCATGAACAAGGAAATATAATAATAACTAATTTATTATTTTCTATAGGGCATATTTCCAACACAGTGCCCGTAGGATGTCCATCCAATGGCCGTAGTGCTTCTTCAACCTCTGGTCTTCTTGGTCCAGCCGCCCAATGCAGCGCCGGTCGTGCCGCCTGCTCTTGCCTCCCGTGGCCGGCTGTGCTGCCACGGAGGCCACACCGCCCCCATACTACTCCCACCGCTGGCCAAGCCATCCCTCCACTCACCCACACCCCCTGTTATTCTGCGGCGACGGCAGCCTCACACCGCAGCCGAACCAGTGAACGCTTGTACTCCTCCCCGCATGGGCATCCACTGCCGCGTCTTGCCCGGCTCCGCATCGTCCCCTTCCTAGGCCTCGCCGTCGTCCACCGCCATGGTGCTCTCGGCGCGGCGTGGTCAATGTGGTCAATGACCGACTTCCATCAGAAGAGTACTGTATGTGGAGAGGCTAATAGCTGGGTCCACGGCAGCCGCAAGGAAGTGCCTCCTTATTACGTGGAAAATAATTATTCCTCCACCTGACAGCAGGGACCCACCGGACGGGCCACCAGTATTTTGCGAAAAAAATCGTTTCCCCCTGACTGCTGGGACCCATCGGACGGGCCACCGTATTTCGTGAAAAAAAACGTTCCACCCGCTGTCAGCTCGGACCCACTAGAAGTGCCTCCTTATTACGCACAAAAAATGAATACTCCCCGGGCTAGCTGGGACCCACCTTGGTGGGAGGCTGACTTGTGGGCCCACTAAGTTGACGGGGATGAAGGGCTTTGTCAACTTAGTCAATATGAACGATTCTAGCTCCAGTGACCGTATGATGTCCATCCAACGACCGTAGTGCTTCTTCAACCTCTGGTCTTCTTGCTTCAGCCGCCCAAAGCAGCGCCGGTCGTGCCGCATGCTTCTGCCTCCCGTGGCCGACTGTGCTGCCGCAGAGGCCTCACCTCCCCTACTATTCCCACCGCTTGCCAGGCCCTGCGTCGACGGCATCCTCACACCATAGCCGAACCACTGAACCCTCGTACTCCTCTCCGCGCGGGCTTCCACTGCCGTGTCTTCCCCGGCTCCGCGTCATCCCCTTCCTAGGCCTCGCTGTCGTCCACCGCCGTGGTGCTCTCCGCGCGGCGTGGTCAACGTGGTCAAGGAACGACTTCCATCAAAAGAGTACTATACGTGGAGAGGCTGACAGCTGGGTCCATGGCCACAGCCTAGTTTTTTTGTGATTTGCCGAGAAAATGGCCCATCAGTAATGAGAAATGGGTTGTACATTTTTAAAACACATCAAACCGGCAATTAGTTTCAAATATCTTTTTTTCATTTCAAGATTTTAAATTACATTAATTTTTATGCGTGGAGAATTTGATGGATTTTATATTGATATACATTTATTTTTAAAATCAATTTGAATGTGAGTCGAAATTTCGGGATTAAAAACAGTTCGGACCGCACCAAAATATGCAAAATTTCGTATAATTTTTTAACCGTGGCCACAATATGGGCTGTAATGCTAACAAAAAGAATATGGGCTCCAAAAAACCTTAAGAATTAGCAAATGGGCTGCAAATTATTAGAAATAATGGCAGATGGGCTGTATGCTGTTTTCCACAGATTTGAGGCTTTCCTAAAAAAGGTTGACGCACAAGCACTGACTGTTGGATGTTCATCCAACGGCCGTTGTGCTTCTTCAATCTCTACTCTTCCTTCTCCAGCCGCTCAAACAAGAGCTGGCGAGACTGCCTGCTCCCTCCTCCCCGCGAGCAGCTGTGCTGCCGCGCAGGCCTCACCGCCCCACCGTACTCCCATTGCTGGCCTAGCCATCCCTCTATTCATCCACACCTGCTGTTATTCGTCGGCGACGGCAGACGAATCAGTAAACCCTCGTACAGTCGCACTGCCCTCCGCATGGGAAACAACTGCCGAGTCTTCCCTGCCTCTGTGTCGTCCCCTTCCTATGCCTCGCCGTCGTCCACTGCCGTGGTGCTCTCGGCGCGGCATGGTCAATGTGGTCAACGACCGACTTACATCAGAAGAGTACTGTGCGTGGAGACGCTGACAGCTGGGTCCACGACCGCAACAAGGAAGTGCCTCCATATGCGCAAAATAATTATTTCTCCACCTAATAGCGGGGACCCACCAGATGGGCCATCGTATTTCACAAAAAAACGTTTCCCCCCTGACTGCTGGGACCCACCAGCTACACCTACGCACGCAAGGAAGTGCATGCAGGCAAAAAAAAACAAAATGATTCGCCCCCCTGACTGCTGGGACCCACCAGCTACATCTTCGCACGCAAGCAAGTGCCTGACAGTCGGGACCCACCTGGTCGAAGCGTACATAGTGTTGTCATTCTGGCCGCGAACGTGTACGTACATATATACTGGTGGATGTAGAGGCACGCACGTGTCATAGTAGAGGCGCGCACGTAGCATGTACACGTACGTACAGCGGCCAGGGTGCAAGAAAGAAAATACGGCCACGTATGTGTACATACGGTCGGGGTCTCGAACGCCTACTCGTGCATACGTACGGCGAGGGCTCGTTCACATGGCTGGGTCAGAACGGAGAAACAGCGTCGTCGTCATGTTCATGGGGAGGCAACGGAATGCGTCATGTTCATGGGGAGGCAATGGAATGCGTCGTGTTCATCGGGAGGCAACGGAACGCGTGGGAGCCAACCGGCTGGGTTAGAAAGGAATGCGTGGTCGTGTTCATTGGGAGGGCTTGGACAGAACATGCGATAGAAATGATGCCTGGGGTACCGCAGAACGGAGGAAACAGCCTTGTGTTCGATCGGCCATGTTCGAAACAGGATCCTGTTCATCGGGAGGGGTGTGGCGTACTGCAAAACGGACGAAATGGACCTCCTACAGTCGAAACGGGGGTCCTGTTGATCGGGAGGGGTGTGGCGTACCAAAAAACGGAGGAAACATACCTCCTACGGTCGAAATGGGGGTCCTATTGATCGAGAAGGGTGTGGCCTACCGCAAAACGGACGAAACAGACCTCCTACGGTCGAAACGGGGGTCCTGTTCATCGGGAGGGTGTGGCATACCGCAAAACGAGACTCCACGGGATACTGTTCATCTCCACCGTCGACCTCCTCCAGCCTCCACGGGCTCCTGTTCATCTAGCCTCCACCGCGTGCTACTCCACCGGCTACTGTTCAACCACCCCTCCACCATCTACTGTTCATCCAGCCCTCCACACCACGGGGTTTTGTTCAACCACCCCTCCACCGTCTACTGTTCATCCATCCCTCCACACCATGGGGTCCTGTTCAACTAGAGGCAACGCCACCGCTCATTGTTCATCCAAACCCCCCCGCAACGCTCACCGTTCATCCCAGAGGCAGCATCGATCGGCTTCCGTTAGCAGTAGTAGCGAAGGAATCGCTCGATCGGGTTCAGTTAACAGCCATCGATCGATCGCTCGGGTTCAGTAACGCGTAGCCTGCAGTGCAATCGCTCGGGTTCAGTTAGAGCCTAACGCCTCGCTCGGGTTTAGTTAGAGCCAACGCCTCGCACACACACGCATACGTGTATGAGAGAAACGCACATCGCTCGGCCCCCGACCTCCCACCGTAACCGGGAACTCCCCGAAATTTTCCTCGCCCTCACTTCTACCACGATTTTTTCCGTCATGGACGGCCCAAAGAATGTCATGCACTTGCGTCTCCGGCCTGCCCAGGATGAAAAGCCCATTTTCTGTCATGATTTTTTGTCATAGAAGTAGGAGCCCACCACATCTATGATGATACCGGGTTTTGTCACAATTATCGTCATAGAAGTGTCATATGTATGACAGAAAAAAATTCATTCGGCCCAAAATGTCATGGATGTGTCTTTTTTGTAGTGTATGTGAGTTCTTTATGACTAATGTTGAGTCCATGGATTATACGCACTCTCACCCTTCCATCATTGCTAGAGTCTTCAGTATCGTGCATTGCCCTTTCTCACCTTGAGAGTCGGTGCAAACTTCGCCGGTGCATCCAAACCTCGTGATACGATACGCTCTATTACACATAAGCCTCCTTATATCTTCCTCAAAACAGCCACCATACCTACCTATTATGGCATTTCCATAGCCATTTCGAGATATATTGCCATGCAACTTCCATCATCATCATATACATGAATTGAGCAGTCATTGTTATATAGCTTTGCATGATCGTAAGATAGCTAGCATGATGTTTTCATGGCATGCCCGTTTTTTGATGTCATTGCTATGCTAGATCATTGCACATCCCGGTACACCGCCGGAGGCATTCATATAGAGTCATATTTTGTTCTAGTATCGAGTTGTAATATTGAGTTGTAAGTAAATAGAAGTGTGATGATCATCATTATTAGAGCATTGTCCCAAAAAAATAAAGGCCAAATAAAAAAAGGAAATGCCAAAAAAGGAAAGGCCAAATAAAAAAGGGGAAGGCCCAAAAAAAGAGAGAAGGGATAATGTTACTATCCTTTTACCACACTTGTGCTTCAGAGTAGCAGCATGTTCTTCATATAGAGAGTCTCTTGAGTTATTAGTTTCATATACTAGTGGGAATTTTCATTATAGAACTTGGCTTGTATATTCCAAAAATGGGCTTCCTCAAGTGCCCTAGGTCTTCATGAGCAAGCAAGTTGGATGCACACCCACTTAGTTTCAGTTTGAGCTTTCATACACTTATAGCTCTTAGTGCATCCGTTGCATGGCAATCCCTACTCCTCACATTGACATCAATTGATGGACATATCCATAGCCCATTGATTAGTCGCGTTGATGTGAGACTTTCTTCCTTTTTGTCTTCTCCACACAACCTCCACCATCATATTCTATTCCACCTATAGTGCTATATCCATGTCTCACGCTCATGTATTGCTTGAAAGTTGAAAAGGTTTGAGAACATCAAAAGTATGAAACAATTGCTTGGCTTGTCATCGGGGTTGTGCATGATTTGAATACTTGGTGTGGTGAAGATGGAGCATAGCCAGACCATATGATTTTGTAGGGATAACTTTATTTGGCCATGTTATTTTGAAAAGACATGATTGCTTTATTGGTATGCTTGAAGTATTATTGTCTTAATGTCAAAATATAGACTATTGCTTTGAATCACTCGTGTCTTAATATTCATCCCATGATTAGATTACATGATCAAGATTATGCTAGGTAGCATTCCACATCAAAAATTATTATTTTTATCATTTACCTACTCGAGGACGAGCATTAATTAAGCTTGGGGATGCTGATACGTCTCCGTTGTATCTATAATTTTTGATTGTTCCATGCCAATATTATACAACTTTCATATACTTTTGGCAACTTTTTATACTATTTTTGGGACTAACATATTGATCCAGTGCCCACTACCAGTTCCTGTTTGTTGCATGTTTTTTGTTTCGCAGAAAATCCATAATAAACGAAGTCCAAATGGGATAAAAATGGATGGAGATTTTTTTTGGAATATATGTGATTTCTGGGAAGAAGAATCAATGCGAGACGATGCCCGAGGGGGCCACAAGGCAGGGGGCGTGCCCTGGGCCCTCGTGGCCACCTCGTAAGGCCGTTGGTGCCCTTCTTTCGCCACAAGAAATCTAATATCCGGATAGAGATCATGTTAAAATTTCAGCCCAATCGGAGTTACGGATCTCCAGGAATTTAAGAAACTGTGAAAGGGCAGAATCAGGAAACGCAGAAACAAAGAGAGACAGAGAGACAGATCCAATCTCGGAGGGGCTCTCGCCCCTCCCATGCCATGGAAGCCATGGACCAGAGGGGAAAGCCTTCTCCCATCTAGGGAGAAGGTTAAGGAATAAGAAGAAGGGGTGCCCTCTCCCCCTCTCTCCCGATGGCACCGAAACGACGCCGGGGCCATCATTGTCACTGCAATCTACACCAACAATTTCACCGCCGTCATCACCAACTCCCCCCCTCTATGAAGCAGTGTAACCCCTCTTTTACCCACTGTAATCTCTACTTAAACATGGTGCTCAACGCTATATATTATTTCGCAATGATGTATGGCTATCCTATGATGTTTGAGTAGATCCGTTTGGCCTATGGGTTAATTGATGATCGTGATTGGTTTGAGTTGCATGTTTCATTATTGGTGCTGTCCTATGGTGCTCTCCGTGTCGAGCAAGCATGAGGGATCCCTGTTGTAGGGTTTGCAATATGTTCATGATTTGCTTATGGTGGGTGGAGTGAGTGACAGAAGCACAGACCCGAGTAAGTAGGTTATTTGCATATGGGAATAAAGAGGACTTGATACTTTAATGCTATGGTTGGGTTTTACCTTAATGATCTTTAGTAGTTGCGGATTCTTGCTAGAGTTCCAATCATAAGTGATATGATCCAAGAAGAGAAAGTATGTTAGCTTATGCCTCTCCCTCATATAAACTTGCAATAATGATTACCGGTCTAGTTATCGATTGCCTAGGGACAAATAACTTTCTTGTGTGACAACAAGCTCTCTAATAAAACTAACTTAGTTGTGTCTTCATCTAAACAGACCCTACTTTTTATTTACGCGCTCTTTAGTATCTTGCAAACCTATCCAACAACACCTACAAAGTACTTCTAGTTTCATATTTGTTCTAGGTAAAGCGACCGATAAGCGTGCATAGAGTTGTATCGGTGGTCGATAGAACTTGAGAGAATATTTGTTCTACCTTTAGCTCCTCGTTGGGTTCGACACTCTTACTTATCGAAAGAGGCTACAATTGATCCCCTATACTTGTGGGTTATCACATGCCGATCATTCGGCAAGTCCACCAAAGTCCACACTTTGTTCTCATACATGGATCCTATCTCAGATTTTATGGCTTTAAGCCATTTTGCGGAATCTGGGTTCATCATAGCTTCTTCATAGTTTGTAGGTTTGTCATGGTCTAGTAACATGACTTCCAGAACAGGATTACCGTACCACTCTGGTGTAGAACGTGCTCTGGTTGTCCTACGAGGTTTGGTAGTAACTTGATCTAAAGTTTCATTATCATCAGCTTCCTCTCTAGTTGGTGTAGACATCACGGGAACGGTTTTCTGTGATGAGCTACTTTCTAGTCCGAGAGAAGGTACAGTTACCTCATCAAGTTATACTTTCCTCCCAATCACTTCTTTCGAGAGAAACTCCTTCTCTAGAAAGGACCCATCCTTGGAAACAAAGATCTTGCCTTCGGATCTGTGGTAGATGGTGTACCCAACAATTTCTTTTGGGTATCCTATGAAGACACACTTCTCCAATTTGGGTTAGAGCTTATCAGGTTGAAACTTTTTCACATAAGCATCACAACTCCAAACTTTAAGAAATGACAGCTTAGGTTTCTTGCCAAACCATAGTTCATATGGTGTCATCTCAATGGATTTAGACCGTGCCCTATTTAACGTGAATACAACTGTCTCTAATGCAAAACCCCAAAATGATAGTGGTAAATCGGTAAGAGACATCATAGATCGCACCATATCTAATAAAGTACGGTTACGCCGTTCGGACACACCATTACGCTGTGGTGTTCCTGGTGGCATGAGTTGTGAAACTATTCCACATTGTTTTAAATGATGGCCAAACTCGTAACTCAAATATTCGCCTCTGCGATTAGATCATAGAAACTTTATTTTCTTGTTACGATGAGTCTCCACTTCACTCTGAAATTCTTTGAACTTTTCAAATGTTTCAGACTTGTGTTTCATTAAGTAGATATAGCCATATCTACTCAAATCATCTGTGAAGGTTAGAAAATAACGATACCCGATGCAAGCTTCAACACTCATCGGACTGCATACATCGATATGTATTATTTCCAATAAGTCATTAGCTCGCTCCATTATTCCAAAGAACGGAGTTTTAGTCATCTTTCCCATGAGGCATGGTTCACAAGTATCAAATGATTCATAATCAAGTGATTCCAAAAAGCCTATACACTTGGAGTTTCTTCATGCACTTTATACCAATATGACCTAAACGGTAGTGCCACAAGTATGTTGAACTATCATTATCAACTTTGCATCTTTTGGCATCAATATTATGAATATGTGTATCACTACGATCGAGATTCAATAAACCATTAACATCGGGTGTACGACCATAGAAGGTTTTATTCATGTAAATAGAACAACAATTATTCTCTGACTTAAATGAATAACTGTATTGCAATAAACATGATCCAATCATATTCATGCTCAACGCAAACACCAAATAACATTTATTAATTAGGTTCAACACTAATCCCTAAAGTAGAGGGAGTATGCGATGGTGATCTTATCAACCTTGGAATCTCTTCCAACACACGTCATCACTTTCCCTCAACTAGTCTTTGTTCATTTTGTAACTCTTGTTTTGAGTTACTAATCTTAGCAACTGAGACGGTATCAAATACCCAAGGGCTACTATACACTAGTAAAGTACACATTAATAACATGTATATGAAATATACCTTTGTTCACTTTTCCATCCTTCTTATCCGCCAAGCATTTGGGGCAGTTCCGCTTCCGTTCAACTTTTGGGCTTCTTCACAGCAGTGGCAACTTGCTTGCCATTCTTCTTGAAGTCCCCTTTCTATCCCTTGCCTTTTTTTCTTGAAACTAGTGGTCTTGTTAACCATCAACACTTGATGCTATTTCTTGATTTCTACCTTCACCGATTTCAGCATGGCGAAGAGCTTGGGAATCATTTTTGTCATCCCTTGCATATTATAGTTCATCACGAAGTTCTAGTAACTTGGTGATAGTGACTAGATAACTCTATCAATCACTATCTTATCTGGAAGATTAACTCCCACTTGATTCAAGCGACTGCAGTACCCAGACATTTTGAGCACATGCTCGCTAGCTAAGCTATTCTCCTCCATCTTGTAGGCAAAGTACTTGTCAGAGGTCTCATACCACTTAACATGGGCATGAGTCTGAAATACTAATTTCAACTCTTGTAACATCTCATATGCTCCATGGCGTTCGAAACGTTTTTGATGTCCCGGTTCTAAGCCTTAAAGCATGGTTCACTAAACTATCAAGCAGTCATCATACCGAGCTTGTCAAACGTTCATAACGTCTGCATCTGCTCCTGCAATAGGTCTGTCACCTAGCGGTGTGATACGTCCATTTTGCATCATGTTTTCTTACTGTTATTTATAATATTTTTATCCATAGTAATGTTTTTGGAGTAATTCTAATGCCTTTCCTCTCATAATTTGCAAGGTATACACCAAGGGGGAGAATTTTGGCAGCTGGAAATCTGGACCTCGAAAAGCTACGTCAGGCCACCTATTCTGCACAACTCCAAACAAGCTGAAACTTTACGGGGAATTTTTATGGAATATATAAGAACTATTGGAGCAAATAACTACCAGAGGGGGGGCACTAAGGGAGTTCGGCCTATTATCAATGGGCCGGGCTGGTGGGCTGTGAAGACATGAAGGCCGAAGACTGTGCCCGTGTCCGGATTGGACTCTCCTTGGCGTGGAAGACAATCTTGGCGACCAACTATGAAGATTCCTTCTTACGTAACTGACTCTATGTAACCCTAGATCCCCCCGGTGTCTATATAAACCGGAGGGTGTAATCCGGAAAGGACATACTCATTACCATAGTCATAACAGGCTAGGCTTCTAGGGTTTAGCCATTACGATCTCGCGGTAGATCAACTCTTGTAATAAACATATTCATCAACATCAATCAAGCAGGAAGTAGGGTATTACCTCCATAGAGAGGGCCCGAACCTGGGTAAACATCGTGTCCCCTGTCTCCTGTAACCATCGACCTTAGACGCACAGTTCGGGACCCCCCTACCCGAGATCCGCCGGTTTTGACACTGACATTGGTCCTTTCATTGAGAGTTCCACTGTGCCGTTGACGAAAGGTTCGATGGCCCCTTCAATCGTCGATAGTGACGCTGTCCAAAGAGAAACTTTCCTCCTGGACAGATTTTCATATTCGGCGGCTTCGTACTGCGGGCCAACTCGCTTGGCCATCTGGAGTAGATCGATAGCTACGCCCTGGCCACTAGGTCAGATTCGTAAGCTTGAAGTATGTCGTGGATATCCATGGAGACTTGATCTTCAACATATTTGAGACCACGGCGATCGCTCCCCCTCGCTCCGATGAACATGACTTAAATCTGTCATCGGACCATATCCAGGAGATGGTTCCTATAATTGCTACGGCCTTAGATCCGGAACAGGTTGCGCCATCCGAAGCCATGGAATCTACAGCGTTGGAGCCGGACACTGACTTAGCACCTTGAAATATGTGCGTCAACGGAATTCCGGACTCGTTTCCGACTATAAGTTCGGAACCGCGTACGCCTGTGGACACCGAGCTGGATTGGTCATCGAACTTCGAGTTCAGCGCCGCAGACGTCTTCCAACACTCGCCCTTGGGCGATGTGCCAAATTCATTAAAAAACCTAGCCTTGGCGGGGGACACACAACCGAACTATATTCGGTTCAAACTAGAGGCTGATGATGGAGAATTTCGCTTCCCACCCGCCACCCACTTCATAGCCACTGTCGAGGACTTAACCGACGTGCTTGATTATGGCTCCGAAGACATCAACGGTATGGACGAGATGCCGACAAGGAGCAAGGCCAAGACCCGCCATTCAACGGATGTTGGACGGCCACCTCTTTCGTACGATGTGTACATGGATGACACACCTAAAAAGGCTAGCGACGATGACAAAGAAGATCCAGTGGCGAATAAACCTTCTGAGACACAGTCCATGCGCCGGCGCCCTAAACGCTGTTCTAATTCACATCGCTCAAAAGATAGCAACACTGGCACTAGAGAAAATAGTACTCCGGACGACGCCGAAAACAATAAGGACCCTGTTGGAGCAACATCCGAATAGGAGGAACAAGACAATGGGCAAGTTAACCCTGATAAACAGGCCATGCCCAACGACCCGGATGACGATAGTTACCGTCCACTCTCCGAGGATGAGGAGAGCCTTGGCAATGAGGATTTCATCGTGCCTGAGGCACCCCTCGAGAAGGAGCGCTTCAAGCGCCAGCTAATAGCTACTGCAAGAAGCCTGAAGAAAAAGCAGCAGCAGCTTCAAGCTGATCAAGACCTACTCATTGACAGATGGACTGATGTCCTGGCAACCGAAGAATACAACCTCAAGCGTCCAACCAAGAGTTACCCGAAATGCAGATTGCTACCTCAGTTTTATGAGGAGGCGCCAGAGCCCATACCTCCCTTGCGCAATGCGGAACGACCACCACTTGGTCGGGATAGTGCGGCGGACCAACCACCCCGCGGTCGGGATAAAACGACAACTCAGGCCGAACAGCAGCCCGCCACACCGCCTAGTAAAAACAGAGACAAAACAGCTCGAGACTATACATACGACCTTCGGTAGGATCTGGACAGTAGAGCAGGACACACCAGATCAATCTACGGATCATGAGGATGCCTTTCGACTCGCGACGACGGCTACCTATTCAGATGTGACAAACCTAGTCATGCCCGGGCCGATAACCGCAGGCGGACTTCATCGGAGGTGCGCCACGATGCGGCCCGATATAGAGGCGCCGCACATCCTCTCTGCTTCATAGATGAAGTACGGGATCATGAATTCCCAGAGGGGTTCAAGCCCGTCAATATTGAATCATACGATGGAACAACCAATCCCGCAGTATGGATCAAGGATTTTATTCTCCACACCCATATGGCCCGAGGAGACGATCTCCACGTCATCAAATACCTCCCACTAAAACTAAAAGGGTCAGCTAGACACTGGTTAAATAGCCTACCTGAAAACTCCATCGGCAGCTGGGAGGACTTGGAAGAAGCTTTTCTTGACAACTTCCAAGGCACTTATGTACGGCCACCAGACGCCGATGACTTAAGTCATATAGTTCAACAACCTGGAGAATCAGCCAGAAAATTCTGGACTAGGTTCCTAACCAAAAAGAACCAGATCGTTGACTGTCCCTAGCAGCCTTCAAACACAACATCCGTGATGAATGGCTCGCCCGCCACCTCGTCCAAGAAAAGCCGAAATCCATGGCATCCCTCATGGCACTCGTGACCCACTTTTGCGCAGATGAGGATAGCTAGCTGGCTCGTAGCAAAACCACAGCCAGTGAGTGAGGGAGTCCTGGATTAGGGGGTCCTCGGACAGCCAGACTAAATCCTTTGGCCGGACTGTTGGACTATGAAGATACAAGATTGAAGACTTCGTCCCGTGTCCGGGTGGGACTCTCCTTTGCGTGGAAGGCAAGCTTGGCAATTTGGATATGTAGATCTCCTCCCTTGTAACCGACTCTGTGTAACCCTAGCCCCCTCCGGTGTCTATATAAACCGGAGGGTTTAGTTCGTAGGACAAGAGCAATCATAATCAAAGGCTACCTCCTAGGGTTTAGCCTCTATGATCTCGTGGTAGATCAACTCTTGTAATACTCATATCATCAAGATCAATCAAGCAGGAAGTAGGGTATTACCTCCATCGAGAGGGCCCGAACCTGGGTAAACATTGTGTCCCCTGCCTCCTGTTACCATCCGCCTTAGACGCACAGTTCGGGACCACCTACCCGAGATCCGCCGGTTTTGACACCGACATTGGTGCTTTCATTGAGAGTTCCACTGCGCCGCCACGATAATGCTTGATGGCTCATCTTGTTGTCAAGGACAACATTACCTCGGGGGGAGCCCTGGCTGTAGGCCAAACTCTCCGACTAGGCGGCTTCGTCAAGACCGCCCGTTCCGTCGTCGCACCGACAATGACTTCTTGGGTCATCAAAAACAGCCTCCATGTCGGCTCGGGATTCGCCGAGCAGATGGATTCAATAGAGCTCTCTTCCTTGAACGAGCTCTTCGATCGCATCGTGGCCCTAGGAGTCGCAACGGACTATGATCCGATCGGGCCTAAACCCGACCAAAGGGAGATTAACTCTCCGCCGGTCACCCATCAAATAGCGATGGTGGCGGAGCAATGTAGCAATTCTTCCTCTATTTTGAGGACAAACTATGTCCGAATTCTCGAGCTCTCCGAGTCGGATACCCGTCCACGGGAGGACATGGCTCAAGCTTCGAACCTAGAATCAGACAGCGGGCCAGAACTATTGGGCAACATCCCGGAGTCCGAACTGCCAAGCTTGGAAACTCCTCCGTACCTGGGTCTCAGATCGGGTCAGGGTTCGGACCTAAATCTGCCCACCCACCCAGACTCAAGTGATCTTTCCCACATTAGACAAGAGCTCCAAGAGACAGTACATCACTATTGGGCTAGATTCCTCCTTGCAATGAGCTAGGTCAAGGACTGTCGTGAGGAAGACGCAATTTCATTCTTTTGCAAAAATTGCATGGACAAGGGAATCCTGACGCCATAAGTCGCCGTGACATAGAACACTTTGCTGACTTGACGGCCATAGTACGGAAGTACTATGCGATGGAAAGCGCCTGGAAAACCCAAACAAAATTCTGGGATCCTCCGGCTCTCACTAAAACCCCCATCCGAATTAAAAGGCTGTACTCTCGTAAGTCACCCGATCCAATTACAAAGAAACAAAATCCCACTACAGGGCATAGAACTGTATTGGAGGGATGGCTCATTTGGGCCATGCAAAATTCATAGTACAACGGATACCATGCCAACACATAGCCTTAGAGCATGTTGGATACTCCGGCAGGTGGCCAAGAGAGGCGAGGATATCCTCATCAACAATACAACAGAGCACCATCCCGTGGAAAATAACAATACAATATTGACAGTCTTCGAGACCTTCGCCTCAAATAATAGGCGCAAGCGAACACTCCGGAGCCTTGCTGAAGTCTGCCACGTTGTAGCAATAAATCCATGGAACGACACGGCCATAACCTTCAATGCCAATGACGAACCTCAATTCCAAACAACCCGAGTACCAGCCGCTTTGGTCCTTAGTCCAATTGTGGACGACTTCCGGCTTACTAAAGTGCTCATGGACGGTGGCAGCGGATTAAACCTCATCTACGAGGAAACTCTTAGCAAAATGGAAATAGACAAGAGCCGCATTGAGCAAAGCAGCACGACCTTCAGAGGAATCATCCCTAGTCGGGAGGCACAATGTGCGGGAAAAATCACACTAGATGTGGTATTCGGCATGCCGGAGAATTATAGGTCCGAAGAAATCACATTCTAAGTGGCCCCGTTCAGTAGCGGATACCACGCCCTTTTAGGGCGGGAGGCATTCAGGATCTTCCAAGCTATACCCCATTATGGGTACATGAAGCTCAAAATGCCCGGGCCCAATGGAATCATCACTCTGGCTAGTGATCCGGACATAGCACTCCGCGCCGAAAATAAAATCGCCGCACTAGCCCTCGAGGCGTTATCCGAAGCCCTTGCGGCCAAAGAACTAACTATGCTGCGCTCCACGATGGACAAGGACGACGTGATACTTGACAAAAGACCCAAGTCCACCTATTTTAAACCAGCGGACGAAAGAGTAAAATTCCAAGTCCACCCAACGGACCCTACAAAAATAGCATCCATCGGGGCACGGCTGAACCCCACAACAGACGCCGCACTACGGGCGTTCTTGCGCGAGAATTGGGACATCTTCGCCTGGCATCCTTCAAACATGCCAGGAATCCCACGCAGGCTGGCCGAGCATAGCCTTAACATTCTAAAGGGGTTCAAGCCGGTCAAGGAGACTCTTCGGCGTTTCTCTGAGCCCAAGCGACAAGCCATGGGAGAAGAGCTAGCCAAGTTACTCATGGCTGGATTCATTAGAGAAATAAAACATCCGGACTGGCTAGCAAACCTGGTGATGGTACCAAAGAAGGAAAAATCCTGGCGCCTATGTGTCAATTTCAAGGACCTTAACAAGGCTTGCCCCAAGGATCCCTTCCCCCTCCCCCGCATCGATCAAATTATCGATGCTACCGCAGGACACGACTCATTGTGCTTCCTCGACGCATACTCCGGATACCATCAAATTAAGATGGCGGATTCCTTCTGTTTTAACACCATGCCTTTTGGGCTCAAAAACGCCGGTGCAACCTATCAACGCGTGATTCAGACATGCCTGGAAACACAAATCGGCAAAATAGTGGAGGCATACGTAGATGATGTGGTCATTCATAAAAGACACGTCAAATCCTTAATAAACGACTTGAGGCTCACATTCGACAATCTCCCAACATATGACATCAAGCTCAATCCGAAAAATGCATCTTTGGCGTGCCAGCCGAAAAGCTCTTGGGCTTCATCGTAACCAATAGAGGAATTGAAGCAAATCCGACTAAAATCCGAGCTTTGTCATAGTTGGCTATCCTAACAGACCTCAAGCAAATCCAGAAGTTAACTGGATGCATGGCTGGCTTAAGCCACTTTATCTTCCGATTAGGAGAAAATGCACTACTTCTTTATCGCCTTCTTCGATGCACCGAACACTTCGAGTGGACGGATGCGGCCATGGCCGGATTGGAAGAAATAAAAGCCTTATTGGCCACCAACCCAATCTTGGCCGCGCCAAATGTCGGGGAACCAATGCTGTTATATATAGCGGCAACACATCAAGTTGTAAGCGCAGTGCTCGTCGTCGAACGAGAGATGGACAGACATAAGTTCCCGCTTCAAAAGCCGGTATACTACGTATCCACCGTCCTCACTCCATGCAAATCACTGTACCCACATTATCAAAAGATAGCATACGTGGTCTTCATGGCATCCCGGAAACTATGAAAATACTTTCAAGAGTGTTCAATTACGATGGCCTCCGAAGTACCACTCAACGACGTAATAAACAACCGCGATGCCACTGGCAGGATTGCTAAATGGGCCATCGAGCTACTCCCGTTCGACATAACATATAAACCACAGTGAGCCATTAAGTCACAAGTACTGGCTGATTTCGTTGCCGAATGGACGAAAGCCGAACCCCCTAAAGAGTACGGCGCGTACTCCAATTGGATCATGCACTTTGACGACTCTAAGATGCTGGCTGGTCTGGGGGCAGGCGTCGTCCTGAGATCCCCCACCAGAGATACAGTCCAATACATATTCCAAATATTATACACAGACTCCAACAATGCAGCAGAATATGAGGCCCTATTGCATGGTCTCCGGATGGCAGTCTCCATGGGCATTCAAAGCCTAGAGGTGCGGGGGGATTCGAACCTTGCAATATCTCAAATAAATGGGGACTTTGATGCCAAGGACCCAAAATGGTGGCTTACCGCAACACCGTCCTCAAAATGTCAGCTCGGTTCGAGGGCCTCAAATTCCACCATGTGGTCCAACAAAACAATCAAGCGGCGGATATCGTCGCCCGCATCGGTGCTAAGCGCGACCCTGTCCCAACTAATATCTTCTTGGAAAGGCTGTTTAAGCCATCCGTGGTGTGGGATGGGGAGACCGGCAAAAACAGTCCAGATCCGGCCACAACACCAGAACCCGAACACTCTGACGTAATCGGAGGCTCTGTCACCGAAATAACACCTTCGGCCCACGTGATTATGGCCGTCATCGCCCCGTGGATAGAACCCTTCTTGGCTTACCTATCTAGGCAAGAACGCCTTGATGACCCAAACGAGGCACGTTGCATTGTCTGACGGTCTAAAGCCTACAAGGTCCACGAGGGAGAGCTTTATAAGAAAAGCGCTACCGAGGTACTTCAAAGGTGCATCTCCGAAGAGGAAGGACGACAACTTTTGGCAGAAATTCATGCTGGACTTGGCGGCCACCACGCCGCAGCTCGGGCCCTTGTACGCAAGGCCTTCTAAGGGAGTCATGGATTAGGGGGTCTCCGGACAGCCGGACTATCTCTATCGGTCGGACTATTAGACTATGAAGATACAAGATTGAAGACTTCGTCTCGTGTCCGGATGTGACTCTACTTCGCGTGGAAGGCAAGCTAGGAAATACGGATATGGATATCTCCTCCTTTGTAACCGACCTTGTGTAACCCTAACCCTCTCCGATGTCTATATAAACTGAAGGGTTTTAATCCGTAGGACAACAATCACAACATACAATCATACCATAGGCTAGCTTCTAGGGTTTAGCCTCTCTGATCTCGTGGTAGATCTACACTTGTACTACCCATATCATCAATATTAATCAAGCAGGACGTAGGGTTTTACCTCCATCAAGAGGGCCCGAACTTGGGTAAAACATCGTGTCTCCTGCCTCCTATTACCATCCGGTCTAGACGCATAGTTCGGGACCCCCTACCCGAGATCCGCCGGTTTTGACACCGACATTGGTGCTTTCATTGAGAGTTCCTCTGTGTCGTCGCCGTTAGGCTTGATGGCTCCTACTATCATCGATAGCGATGCGGTCTAGGGTGAGACTTTTCTCCCCGGACAGATCTTAGTATTCGGCTGCTTTGCACTGCGGGCTAATTCGCTTGGCCATCTGGAGCAGATTGAAAGCTATGCCCCTGGCCATGAGGTCAGATTTGGAAGTTTGAACTACACGGCCGACATCCGCGGAGACTTGTTCTTCGATGGATTCGAGCCGCAGCCGGATGCGCCGCACTGTCACGATGGGTATGACCTAGCTCTGCCGCCGAGCAGTACCCCAGAGGCCGCGCCCTCATCAGCTCCGACCCTTAGCTCGGAGCCAACTGCGCCAATCGAGGACGGGTGGTTAGACACCACCTCAGGGGCTGCAGTATCAATGGCGATCGAGCCGAACACCAGCCTAACCCTCTGCGCAGCCCGTGACTCCAAGGTGCCGGACTCTTTTCCGGACTCCGAACCATCCGCGCCCCTGCCAATCGAATCCGATTGGGCGCTGATCATGGAATTCACCACCGCGGATATCTTTCAGCACTCGCCCTTTGGCGACATTCTGCATTCACTAAGGTATCTCTCTTTGTCAGGAGAGCCCTGGCCGGACTATGGCCAACAGGATTGGCATGTGGACGATGAAGAAATTCGACGCCCACCCACCACCCACTTCATAGCCACTGTCGATGATTTAACCGACATGCTCGACTTCGACTCTGAAGAAATCAACGGTATGGACAACGATGTAGGAGACGAACATGAACCAGCGCCTATAGGGCACTGGAAAGCCACCTCGTCATATGACATATACATGGTGGATACACCCAACGAAGGCAATGGCGACGAGATAGCGGAGGATGACCCCTCCAAGAAGCAACCCAAGCGCCAACGTCAGCGGCGCCGCTCTAAGTCCCGCCAAAGCAAAAGTGGTGATACCGGCACAGGAGATAATAACACTCCGGATAATGCCGAAGACAACAACAATCCCCTCCAGCAAGATTTGGAGCAGGAGGATGAAGGAGCCAGCTCTCTTGAGAGAGTAGCATACGGAGAGGAAGAGGATGACAATTACATACCCCCCTCCGAAGACTAGGCAAGCCTCGGCGACGGTGAATTCGCCGTACCAGAGGATCCCGTCGAACAAGAGTGCTTCAAGCGCCGGCTTATGGCCACGGCAAATAGCCTGAAGAAAAAGTAGCAGCAGCTTCAAGCTGATCAAGATCCTAGCTGACAGATGGACTGAAGTCCTCGCGACCGAGGAACATAAACTTGAGCACCCCTCCAAGAATTACCCAAAGTGCAGGTTACTACCCCGACTAGAGGAAGAAGCATATGATACGGCTGATCGGCCACCTCGTGGTCGCGATAGAGAGGCATTCCAGCCAAAAGCTCAGCCTCCACCCCGACGCCATTCAAATAAAAAGGCATGGGGAGATACGCCAGACCTACTAGACAATTGGAGGACAAAGCAAAGCATGCAAGATCGATCTACGGATCACGACGGTGCACCACTCTACGAGACGATAAACGTCACGCAGGATACAGTAAAAGCAAATCCGGCCGGGCCGAACACAGTGGGCAAGACCCATTCGAGTTGCGTCGCGATATAGCCCAATACAGAGGCGCCACACACCCCTTATGCTTCACAGATGAAGTAATGGATCATCAATTCCCAGAAGGTTTCAAACCTGTAAATATTGAATCATACGACGGCACAAAAGATCCCGCGGTATGGATTGAGGATTTCCTCCTCCACATCCACATGGCCCGTAGTGATGACTTACACGCCATCAAATACCTCCCACTAAAGCTCAAAGGACCAGCATGACACTGGCTTAATAGCTTGCCAGCGGACTCCATTAGCTGTTGGGAAGATCTGGAAGCTGCATTCCTCGACAACTTTCAGGGCACTTATGTGCGACCACCAGATGCCGATGACTTGAGGCACATAATTCAGCAGCCAGAAGAGTCGGCCAGGCAATTCTGGACCGGTTCCTTACAAAGAAAAATCAAATCGTCGACTGTCCGGATGCGGAGGCCTTAGCGGCTTTCAAACACAACATCCGAGACGAGTGGCTAGCCCGGCACCTTGGTCAGGAAAAGCCGAAATCTATGGCAGCTCTCAGGACGCTCATGACCCGCTTTTGTGCGGGAAAAGACAGCTGGCTGGCTCGCAGTAATAATATATCAAAGAACCATGGTACCTCAGATACCAAGGACGGCAATAGTAGGTCACGTCGCAACAAACATAAGCGCTGCATTAACAGCGAAAATACTGAGGATACGGTAGTCAATGCCGGATTCAAAGGCTCTAAACCCGGTCAGCGGAAAAAGCCATTCAAACAAAGTACGCCGGGACCGTCCAGCTTGGACCGTATACTCGATCGCTCGTGTCAATACACGGCACCCCAGAAAAGCCATCCAATCACACTAACAGGGACTGTTGGGTGTTCAAGCAGGCCGGCAAGTTAATTGCCGAAAACAAGGACAAGGGGCCGCATAGCGATGACGAGGAGGAGCCCCGGCAGCCGCACACTGGAGGACAGAAGAGGTTTCCCCCGCAAGTGCGGATGGTGAACATGATATACGCAACCCACATCCCCAAGAGGGAGTGGAAGCGTGCGCTCAGGGACGTATATGCGTTGGAGCCAGTCGCCCCAAAGTTCAACACTTGGTCCTCCTGCCCGATCACCTTTGATCGCAGGGACCACCCACTAGTATCTGTCATGGAGGATTCACCGCACTCGTCCTAGACCAAATCATTGACGGATTTTACCTCACTCGAGTCCTTATGGATGGCGGCAGCAGCCTGAACCTGCTTTATCAGGACACAGTGCGCAAAATGGGTATAGACCCCTCAAGGATCAAACCCACAAAAACGACCTTTAAGGGCGTCATTCTAGGTGTAGAGGCCCATTGCACAGGCTCAATTACACTGGAAGTGGTCTTCGGATCCCTGGATAACTTCCAAAGCGAAGAGTTAATCTTCGATATAGTCTCGTTCCGCAGTGGTTATCATGCACTGCTCGGGCGAATCGCATTTGCGAGATTCATTGCGGTACCGCATTATGCATACCTCAAGCTCAAGATGCCAGGACCTCGCGGGGTTATTACAGTCAATGGAAACACAGAGCGCTCTCTCTGAACAGAGGAGCACACTGCGGCCCTTGCAGCAGAAGCGCAAAACAACCTCTCAAGGCAATCCACCAGTTCGGCGTTTCAAAACCCGGACACCTTCAAGCGCTCGGAGCAATCGGCAAATAGACCACGTGGCGCGATCTGAGCTCGCGTAGCAATGCGGCCCCCACCCCAGTCCCAGCCAAACGGTGAACCTCGTGCCACGCGTACATAATTATGCATTAAAAATACCATGGGCACAGGTGGGGAAGGGGGCACAACTGCGGCACGCCCGAAGACGCGGCTTAAACCGCACTAGGGGCTTCCCATTTGGTTAATTTTCTTTTTTTAGGGCCTTAATCTCTGGAAACACTGTCCAGCAGCACTATTGCCGAACACATGATGCAGCAACCAAGGAGGCAGACAACTACGTCATACCACAGAATTCCCAGGTTGATCATAGTAACGAGCGAAATATTCAATTTAATATCATTCCTCAGCTTGCCGTTGGAAGGGACATAGTCCTACTCTTTGCTTATTGCACTATCTGTATCACTCTGCTTTAACGCAATTTTTTAATAAACAATGCATGACATTACGACTATTATTGCATTCTTGTTATATATATATATCTATGTGTTCATTAATGACACCTTGCAACCGTACACCTTGGTACGGCCAATACACGAGGGGCTTACGTACCCCACAATATGGTGTGAAAAGTCCGAACACTTTCACAAGTGCGGCACCCCGAACTTATAGCATTATATGCATCAGCTCCGAATCATGTCTTTGGTTAAATGTTGCGTTTGCCCGGCTCCTATGTTTTGGTACCTTACGTTCCACTCTATCGGCTAAGGTAGCGCTAGGAGAACTACTGCGATTGTATCCCGGTTCTGCCGGGCTTAGCACCTCAGTAGAGAAAGCTAAAACTGACTATCATGATAAGGCGAGAGACTAGTCGCTATTCGGCGAGGTTTTTCGAGTCCCTAAAGACTTATGCCACTTAGGGCGAGGGACCGGCCCTGTCCGGCTTACAGGCGTGTATTGCGCCCCAAATTCGGCCTTCCGAATACCAGGGGCTTCGCCGAAATTTAAAATTATAGAATTCTATGGCTAAGTGAGAGTGATAAAGCATTATTAGTCCGTTGCCTTGTTCGTTGTGCAGAGCACCTCCCTCGAAGGACCCAAATATGGGAACAAGAGTGCTCAGGTTTATCCCGAACACCCCAACACTCGTGGCATGGGGGCAGAAGCCGAGGACTAGCCATCTCTCAGATTGGATAAACGACCAAACAGAAGGTAATATTTTAAATTCACACAAGCATTGCATAGCGCATATGAAACAAGTTTTCATCATACATGATCACACGAGCAAGTTTACTCAAATATTACATCCTTTCAACATTCGTCCGCCACAAGACGGGCACCCTTCAGGACACCCTCATAATAAATTTCGGGGGTGCGATGCGCCTTGCCCTGCGGCGGCCCTTCCTTGATTAGCTTCACAGCGTCTAGCTTGGCCCACTGCACCTTCACACGGGCGAAAGCCCGACGTGCACCTTCGATGCAGACGGACCGCTTGATGACCTCCAGCCGTGGGCAGGCATCGACAAGCCGCCTCACCAGGCCGAAGTAGCTATTCGGAAGGACGTCTCTAGGCCACAACTGGACTATAAGGCCCTTCATGGCCTGTTCGGCCGCCTTGTGCAGCTCGACCAACTGCTTTAGCTGGTCGCTCAGAGGCATCGGGTGTTCGGTCCCAATGTAGTGAGACTAGAACAACTTCTCCGTTGAGCTTCCCTCCTCGGCCAGGTAAAACTGCGCGGCATCCGACACGCTGCGGGGCAAATCTGCGAATGCTCCTAGAGAGCTCCAAATTCGGGTAAGTAATCGGTAATTTACTTTTGCATGCTTGCTCTGCATATAGAATGCCTTACCAACCGCTATCTTCTTCATTGCGTCGATCTCCCGGAGGGCCTTTTGGGCTTCCGCCTTAGCACTTTTTGCGCCCTCGAGGGTCGCGGCAAGCTCAGACTCTCGCGTCTTCGAGTCAAGCTCCAACGCCTCGTGCTTCGTCACGAGAGCCTGGAGCTCTTGCCGCACCTCGCCCACCCGAGCCACTTGTTTTCCCGCTCGTTGCGCTCCTTGGCCGCTTTATCTTCGGCCTTGGTTAGCGCTTGCTTCAGGGTCGCCACCTCGGTTGTGGCCCCTGGCAAACATACAATGATCCTATCATTTTGCAACCGCGTCCTCTTCTATATATACAAATCTATAGACATGGTATTACTTGCCGTTGTTCTCCTCGAGCTGCCTCTTGGCAAGGCCGAGCTCTTTCCTAGACCCCTCGAGGTCCTGCTTCAGTACGGCGACCTCCGCAGTCAGTGCGGCGGACGCCAGCAGCTAAGCCTGCATGTGCATATTGACACACTTATATTAGACTCCTGCGATATTATTTGATCCTCTGCTCGGCTTTTCTTTATGAACACCGAACAAAGCATCAGGGGCTACTGTCTATGCGGTAACATTTCTAATAAATTTTAAAATGCTTACCTCAAAGCCTGTTAGAAGGCTGGCACAGGCTTCAGTCAATTCGCTCTTGGCAGACTGAACCTTCTGGATCACCACACTCATGATAGTGCGGTGCTCCTCATCGATGGAAGTGCTGCGCAGCGCTTCCAGCAGATTCTCCGGTGCCTCTGGATGGACAGAGGTCACCGGCATAGGCGTCTTGCCCCTCTTAGAAGGAGGCCGCTTGCCCGAGCCCGGAAGCGCTAGAGGGTCCGGCGTGGTGTTCGGCTGAGGGCCAAACTCGGAGCTCTTGGGGACCCCGTCCCCGCGGCTGCCGGAGTCCGGAAGGTCGCCTTGAGGCGCCTCCAGGACTGCCTCCCCTTCACCCGGTGCCTCTTGAGACAGCACCTCGGCGTCGTCAGCAGGATGAGGGGAGGTGGTGGTTAGGACTGGATCGCTATCCATGTCCGACGAGCCCAGGGAGCCGTGCGATGATACATTGATGGTGCTTCGCGGCGGCCTACATAATCATGTTTGGCGTTAGGCAAAGCAGTGCGACAAAGGAATGCTATGAGTTACTCTGGTATCTGAATACTTACGATCTCTCTGGGGGCTTGGCTCGGGGCAACCACTCGTCTTCGCCCTCGTCGGGGGCGGTGGAACTGTCCGGAAGGAGAGTCCTCCCCTTCTTGGACCCTTCGGCCTTCCCAGTTGGGGCGGCCTTCCTTTTCTTGTCTCCCCCGCCTGGAGGGGGAGCATCTTCTTATTCCTCCTCGTCTTCAGGGGAGGAGTGTGCCACAGAGTTATTGGACGATGAGTCCGATAACACCTGGCACCGGGAACTCTTTCGGGTTCCCTTGGCCTTCTTGGTCTTCTCCGGCACCTTGTAAGGAGCCGGAGTCAGCATCTCCGTCAGGAGAGCGCTCGCAGTGTCTTCAGGCAAAGGGCCCGGACAGTTAATCTGCCCTGACATCTCCACCCAGTCCTATCAAAGGCATGGAGATTAGACCCCGCACATAATTAAGCTAGGGAAAATAAACGTCCTACGGGACGTATTGAACTCATCGAACGTGCTAGGCGCTTTGCGCTTAGTCCGCGATCCTCGGCGAGAGAAGGAGGTACCTCGGCGCCCTTGAACAGCACCTTCCAGACGTCCTTGTGCGTCGTATCAAAGAGCTCGCTTAGATTCTGGTGCCGGGCCAGGTCGAACTCCCACAAGGTAAAATCCCGTTGTTGACACGGGAGGACCCGGCGGATCAGCATAACTTGGACTATGTTGACAAGCTTGAGCTTCTTGCTCGCCATACTCCGGATACATTTCTGGAGTCCATCCAGCTCCACCGACGAACCCCACGACAAGCCCTTCTGTTTCCAGGAAGTGAGCCATGTGGGGAATCTGGATCGAAACTCGGGGGCTGCCACCAATTTGGCGTCACGCGGCTCCGTGATGTAGAACCACGCCGATTGCCATCCCTTTATTATCTCCACGCAGGAGCCTTCGAGCCATATAACGTTGGGCATCTTGCCCACCATGGCTCCGCCGCATTCTTCTTGTTGGCCTCGTACCACCTTCGGCTTGATATTGAAGGTCTTTAACCACAGGCCGAAGTGGGGCCGGATGCGGAGGAAAGCCTCACACACGACGATGAACGCCGAAATGTTGAGGATCAAGTTCGGGGACAGATCATGAAAGTCCACCCCATAGTAGAACATGAGACCACGGACAAATGGATGGAGGGGAAACCCTAGTCCGCGGAGGAAGTGGTGAAGGAAAACTACCCTCTCGTAGGGTTCCGGGGTAGGGACGATCTGCCCCGCAGCGGGCAGCCGATGCGCGATGTTTGCGGCTAAGTATCCGGCTCCGCGCAGCTTCTTGATGTCTCCCTCCGTGACGGACGAGACCATCCACCTGCCTCCCGCTCCGGACATGGTTGGAGAAGGTTGAGGTGGGAGGTGTGGACTTGGGTGCTAGAGCTCGAGTGTGCGAAAATGGATGAGCAAAGGAGGAAGAAGGCGTGGATAGAAAGGTGAATCCTTATCCCTTTATATGGGCGGACGAAGCTAAGCGTCCCCACTTGCCTGGTAAAACTCGCTTATCCCCAAGCGCCGCAATTGATGGCGTGGTTGGGTTACCCACGCCCGTATTGATGAGAATCCCGTAATAAGGGGACACGATCTCTGCTTTGACAAGACGTGTCGAAAAGCTGCCTCGCGTTATGTGCAGGGATGGTTAAAGGAAACGGTTCAAATAATCACCAGGCCATGACATAACATCATGCTACCAAAACAAGCCAGCAAATTAGATCTGCGAAAATATTATTCTCTCTACGGTAGAATGTGGAACTTATTTTGCAGGGTCGGACACTATCCTCGTATTCAAATTCTTCTGTGATGTATTTGGAGAAGGAACCCACCATGCAATGCCGAAGACAATACTGCGTGCCGGACTCATCGTCATTGAAGCCTGGTTCAGGGGCTACTAAGGGAGACCTGGATTAGGGGGTCTCCGGACAGCCGGACTATCTCTATTGGCCGGACTGTTAGACTATGAAGATACAAGATTGAAGACTTCGTCTCGTGTCCGGATGGGACTCTACTTGGCGTGGAAGCCAAGCTAGGCAATACGGATATGGATATCTCCTCCTTTGTAACCGACCTTGTGTAACCCTAACCCTCTCCGGTGTCTATATAAACCGAAGGGTTTTAGACCGTAGGACAACAATCACAACATACAATCATACCATAGGCTAGCTTCTAGGGTTTAGCCTCTCTGATCTCATGGTAGATGTACTCTTGTACTACCCATATCATCAATATTAATCAAGAAGGAGTAGGGTTTTACCTCCATCAAGAGGGCCCGAACCTGGGTAAAACATCGTGTCCCCTTCCTCCTGTTACCATCCGGCCTAGACGCACAGTTCGGGACCCCCTACCCGAGATCCGCCGGTTTTGACACCGACACCTTCCGTACAGGTTTTTACTGGCCGACGGCCCGAGCAGACGCACAGGACCTCGTTCGACGCTGTGTTGGTTGCCATCTTTTTGCAAACCAAAGCCATATGCCACCTACCGCTCGCCAAACAATCCCCATTACTTGGCCCTTTGCGGTCTGGGGGCTTGATATGGTTGGACCCCTTAAAGGAGGAAGCCATAAGAAAAAATACCTATTGGTCATGGTGGAAAAATTCACCAAATGGATAGAAGCCAAACCAGTTAAAACGGCCGAGTCCAGACCAGTGATAGACTTCATATCCGGGGTTGTACACCATTACGGTGCCCCCCACAGCATCATCACCGATAACGGCTCGAACTTTACAGCCGACGATGTAAAAACTTGGTGCATCAACATGGGCATTAAGCTCTATTTATGCCTCTGTCTATCACCAGCAAACTAACAGTCAAGTCGAGCATCTAAATGATCTTATCATGAGCGGCATTAAACCCAGATTAGTGCGATCCTTGAAGGAATCAAATACGCACTGGGTGGAGGAGCTTGACTCCGTACTATGGGGGCTGCGGACCATGCCGAATCGCACTACCGGATATACACCGTTCTTTATGGTGTACGGCGCAGAGGCGGTACTGCCCTGCGACATCATTCATGACTCACCTCGAGTGCGCATGTACGAAGAGAAAGAAGCCGAGCTTGATCGGCAGGACAGTTTGGACGCCCTGGAGGAGGAGCGTGACGTGGCAAAAGCCCGCTCCGCATTCTACCAGCAACAGGCTAGGTGGTATCAAAGCAGAGAAGTACGGGCCAAAACTTATAACATTGGCGAACTCGTTCTACGCCTACTAGAGAAGAAAAAGAACAAGCTCAAGCCCAAATGGGAAGGTCCCTTCGTTATTGACAAAGTTCTGACCGGTGGAGCGTACCGTCTACGGGATGCATCGCACAATCGACTCGAGGCAAACCCATGGAACACAGCCAGACTTCGAAGGTTCTACGCCTCGTGCCGGACTCTGTGTTCGTCTCCTTACCTCCCTCAATTTTTTATATATCCGTTATCTGTCTTTTCTTTCTTTCTTCCCTTTTTCTTCACGGCCTTAAAATGTTAAAATGTGTCTTGTCTACACAATCTTGACACGCTAGGCGTGCTCATTATACCCAGGGGCTTCTTATATAGAAGCTTAATATAACTATGTTCCGGGCTCTATGCCCCCCGCACATGTGTTACTTTTCCACATGTACCTTTTCTTCGCCATTATATGCATCGATATGACTTAAGTTTTGGCCAAGTTGGGTTGCCTGGCTCTTGTGTTGATGCCCTACATTCCCGTTAATTCGGCTAGGGCATAAGGGGAGCACCTCTGCGATTGTTACTGCCGGGTCAGCCGGATGTGTACCTCGGACTAGCTGAAGCCGAAAGCTAGCATTCTTAAGGGAATATTCGGTCGGTGAACAAAAGATGACTTTTATTTATTGTAATACATGCCCCCCAGATGTTTATATCCTGCGTCTCTTTTCGCAGTTCGGACATGCACATTAATGCATGCGTATCCAGGGAAAGGAACCCTTAACGGAACTATTCTCCCTGGAAGATGTTTCTTACTATCCATGTTATATAACATAGCTAGTTGGGTACTTGTCTGTTCAAGCACTTATGACCACTACGCCTGGTTTCCATGCATACCCCGGTTTTTTAACTGAGCAGGTATTCGGATACACTCTGGACTGTCGGGTCCGGAGGTCGAAGCGAAAAGGTCCGCCATGACAAATGATTTACAATCCGACTAGGGACAATATATGTCACTTGAAGTACACAGTCACTTAGACTGACTAAATTCTTCTTCTATACCATCCATCAGGCTGTCTAGCCTACAATCCTGTTGGGAACACTTTGCGGCTAATTTCACCTGGTCATACACCAAACTGACGGGGATCTCTTTCCCATCGGACCCCACGGGCCCAACCTCGGCCATGTGGTTCGGGTGAGCCTTGGTATATCGCGCCTTCACCATGGCCCAGGCTTCCCTTGCACCTTGTCGACAGGCTGTTATCTTCCATAATCGGAAGCGCCGCCACGCTCCCTTGAGCATCTCTACAAGCTCCCCCATGCCTCCTGGCAGGGAGGCGGATGGCCACAAGGCTTGGGCAATGCCCTGCATCACCTGCCGAACTTGTTCGTGCAGTTGTGAGAGCTCTAGCAGAAGATCACCCGCAGACCTGGGCATCTCCTCTGCGGGACGACCCTTCAGCATACCTACAGATATAACTCTGTTAGCCAGTTTCGTTGCTAAACTCTATAAAATTTCGTTCAAGCACTTACTAAAAATGCCGCGTTGAAGCCTCTTATTCTCCTTTACGGAGTCAGGAAGCTGGGCCCGAACATCTTTCAGTTCAATGCCCAGCCGGGTATTGGCATCTTGGAGATCGTTTTTCTCCCACCTAACCTGCATAAGCACGCGCTCGACAGCCTTTAGCTGTCGTTGAGCATGTTGCTTATCCTCTCGCACGACCTCCGAATTCACTCCAGGATCATCTGCAGAATCTATTGTTAGATTTTCATGCATGCAGAATACTAACTGGTACATATCATTCTTTTAGATAGAAACAAGTGTTACCAGATGGGGCCTTCTCGGACTCCTTCGTTGCGGCAACTGCGGCCCGTAGCTGGTCTTTGCACTCCTCCAGCTGTTGAGACAACTGGGTATTCTTCTCCGTAAGAACTAACGCAAACAATGATCCTTAAATTAGTTGTGCCAACTGTTTCAACTCTCAGGGGCTACTGATATACATAATCATTAGATTTTCTTACCCGTATATCCTTTACATACTGGGCCGTGGCTCGGGCAAGACCACTTTGAGCAGCTCGGATGTACGCGTCTCCTGAGTTGAAGGCATCGAACGTCTCTTGAGAGAAACAAGTGTCGCGGAGTACGGCCCGGCGACGCCTGTGATTCATGGCACTCTCCACTTTGGAATTCATAGCGGACAGCCTATCTGCATCCTCTGTAGGAGGAACATCCAGTGTTGGCCCCACGTTAGCATCCGGCTCTAAGTCCGGCTCTGGAGCCTGGCTGGTGGAGGGTTGGCCAGCAGGCTCTCCGGATATGGTCCGACGAGTGTTTTTCCTACCAGGAACCATGGATGTTATTATATTTTAAAAGAAGACAACCACGGAGCGGGGTTCCTTTTCATACCTCGGCGACAGCGTCTCAGTCCTGACCGCCTTCCTTTTAAGCCTACCCGGCTTCGGTGCCCCTTGTTGGGGAGTCACTACGGGTTCGGCATGGCGTCCCGAGGGCCTTCCCTGTAAGACACCATATGTGTGCGGTAGGTGAAGTGCGAAAAAGGGATCCTTCTCGGAAGTTAGGACTTCGATTTTACTTACATGCGATGCAAGGAGCAGTCCAGGATAATCAGCTATGATGGCCACCAAGGCACCGTCGCAGCTTAGCTGATAGAACGTCCTGTCGATGAGCTCCACAAATGTGTTCGGATCTTCTTCGAGTCGGGGGTCGAGGGCCCGGTCAGGGTCCTCTGGTTGTGGAGACGGGCTGTGGACCTCCCTCATAGCTTTTCGTAGTTCCTTCTATGAAATAGCAAGGTAACACTACTAGGGAAAAGCCTAGCAGTAGCGCGGGTAAAATGCTTATCAGTAGCGCGGGCAGCTGCGCTACTGATACGGTGCTACAGCTAACGCTTAGCAGTAGCGCGTGCTGACCCGCGCTACTGCTATCTAGGGATAGCAGCAACGGTCGTCGTAAAAACACGCTGCTACTAATATCTATAGCGCCCTAGTATAAAAGGCGCTACTACTAAGACCTCGCTGCTACTAAAGCCATACCCCACGCTACTGTTATTAGTTTCTGAAAAAAAATTCTGCTCCATATTTTGTGCTGCTGAATTTTGTTTAGTGTTTTATACAATAGTCTCTAGCATATCATACACATACAAATCTGATCATATCATACACATACAAATAGCCTCATCAAATCGATCATGTCATCACCATAATCATCATCCAACACAAAATGACGTCTCTCTCGAAATAGCGATACAAGTTATGAGATGCCTCAAATACTTGCAACTACATCATCATCCATCTAAACAATGATATAGACAAGAAGAGCTATCACTATGAGTGAGAGCGGAACTATGCAGTACGTGAGGCGGCGGTTATGAGTCCTCTCTCGCGTTAGCATGAACCTCAAGTAACTAGCTTCTGCTTCATGTCCGCTTTTGAACCATTTATGGCTGGTGCTCGAGAACCGCTCGGATCATTTACCCTGCACATAATCATCATTTTCCGAATATAACATGTCCAAAACCTCACATGTACAAATATGACATGTCCAAATTCCAAATGTGACATGTCCAAATCACATGTCCACATATGACATGTCCACTTCAAATTTGCATATAGCAGGAAGAAAAATATAGAACTTGAAGAAAAATGCAAGAAGTTTTTTTAAATAGCAACAATTGCTTTAACTAAAAAATAATAAATAGCAACAATTGATTTAATTAAAAAATAGCAATAGTTTCAAACCGAGGGTTCATACTAAGTACCACTAAAAAAATAGCCAATAATCTGTCCTAGGTTTTTTTAACTAGGGTTCATACTAATTGTAATTAACTAACTAGCACTAAAAATAGCCTAGGGTTCATACTAACTAGCACTAAATAGCTAGGGTTCATACTAACACAAAGAAAGAGAGAGAGAGAGAGAGAGAGAGAGAGAGAGAGAGAGAGCAGAGCAGAGAGCAGAGAAGAGGGGATGTGAGAGTGCTTATAGAGGGCGGAGAGAGAGAGATGGAGTGGGGGGAGATGGCGGCACCGAGGCGCAGCGAGGAGGAGTCGGCGAAGACGGCGGCGAGGCGGGGTCGGGGGAGATGGCGGCGAGGCAGGGTCGAGGGAGACGGCGGCGAGGCGGGGTCGAGGGAGATAGCAGCAGAGAGCGAGGGCAGGGGCTCCGACAAGGTCGAGGTCGAGGGGGAGGAGCACTGGCGCACAACGACATCGAGGGAAAACTCTAATGAAGAGCGAGGGCAGGGGCTATGGCGGAGGCGACGAGGGGAGAAGAGAGAGTGGGGAATTGGGGGAGAAAGTAGAGGAGGGAAGCCCGCGTGGGGGTTATGTCAAAATAGCTTTAGCAGTAGCGTGGGAAAAGAAAACGCGCTGCTGCTAAAATCCGTAGTAGTAGCGCGCTCCTCACAAACTCACTACTGCTAAGCTGGGCCCGTCCTGTGGACAAGTTCAAACTTAGCAGTAGCGCCCTACCCTAAAAGCGCGCTACTACTAATTTGATAGCAGTAGCGCAGTTTGTGGAAGGGCGCTACTACTATACCTAGCATGTCAGCAACGGTGTGGGAATTATAGTAGTAGTGTGTTTTATTCCTGCCGCGCTACTGCTAAGTGGATAGCAGTAGCGCCCTTTCTGACCACGCGCTTCTGCTAAGTAGCAGCAGCGCCTCATTTTAACACGCGCTACTGGTAAGATTCTGTGTATAAGGTTTTTCCTAGTAGTGTAAATACATATGACGAAGAATGCAGGAAGGTCTGGAGTAGAAAGTAGTAGCTCACCCAGTTTGGGGGGTTGTACATGGAGAATCCATCCCGTGGCTTAATGCGGATGAACTCCTCTTCCTCTCCTTTATATAAATCGAACAGTTTTTTCGCTAGAGCAACGATGGAGTCCGGTCCCTTACGACCGCAACGGGTGACATCGTCTTCTCCATTAAAGTGCCACATGGGTTGTCCCCGATATTGAAGTGGCTGCACCCCTTGCATTATACATATTGACATAACCTCGATTATTGTCAATCATGATTTGGCCAGTGTTTTTATCCAGCCCATCAGGTATAGGACCTCTCTGTTATCTTCCTCCTGCGGGCTCCAAGGGCGCCAGCTGCGGCGTTTCTTCAAAGGGGCATTATTGAACTCAGGAAGGCCCATCCGAATAGGGTCCGGAAGGAGGACGTCCTCCATATAAAACCACTCCGAAGGCCAGTCTTCGGATGTCTTTTTCAGAGTACCGGACAGGTATCCGGTCCCGACAATGCGCCATATCTCGGCTTCGCCCACTTGATATATTGAACCCTCCTGTGTACGGGGTACGAGGCATAATAGCCTCTTCCATAGCTCGAAATGAGCTTTGCAGCCCAAAAACAGCTCACAAAGGGTGACGTAGTGTAACACCCTCGATGCGACTATATCTCCCATGTGTCGAGGCACGACTTAGAGGCATAATCGCATTGAAGGCATATGTCGCAAGTTAGGCAATCTTCACAACATCCCATGTAATATAAATCATAAAGGGGAGATAAAATAGTTGGCTTACACTCGCCACGTCAATCAAGTACATAAATAACATTACATCATCCAAACACTCATGGCCCGACTATGGCGCCAAAATAAAAGATAACCCAACATGCGACACGGTCCCGATCACCCCCAACTGGGCACCACTACTGATCATCGGGAAAGCAAACACAGTAACGTTGAGAGTCCTCGTCGAACTCCCACTTGAACTCAAACGCGTCTCCTGGAGCGGAATCATCGGGCCCTGCATCTGGTGTAATAGTAATCTGTGAGCCACAAGGACTCAGCAATCTCGCACCCTCGCGATCAAGACTATTTAAGCTTATAGGTAAGGCAAGGTACAAATGTATGTGGAGCTGCAGCAAGCGACTAGCATATATGGTGGCTAACTTATTCGCAAAAGAGAGCGAGAAGAGGAGGCAAAGCGCGAGCGAGAAACTAGAGAACAACCTGCGCAAACATTACTCCAACACCGTGTCCACTTCCCGGACTCCGCCGAGAAGAGGCCATCACGGTAACACACTCAGTTGATTCATTTTAATTAAGTCAAGGTTCAAGTTATCTAAAACCGGACATTAACAAATTCCCATCTGCCCATAACCACGGGCACGGATTTCGAAAGTTCAAATCCCTGCAGGGGAGTCCCAACTTAGCCCATGACAAGCTCTCACGGTCAACGAAGGAATAGACCTCCTCCCAAGACGTTCCGATCAGACTCGGTATCTCGGTTATTCAAGACACTTCGGTAGGTTAAAACAAGACCAGCAACAACGCCCGAATGTGCCGACAAATCCCGCTAGGAGCTGCACATATCTCTTTCTCAGGGCACACTCAGATGAACACTACGTACAACTAAAACCAACCCTCAAGTTGCCCCGAGGTGGCGCTGCAAGTGGCTCTATTTGGACCAACAGTCAGAGGAGCACTGGTCCGAGGGGGTTTAAATAAGATGACCCTCGGGCTCCGGAAACCCAAGGGAAAAAAGGATAGGTGGCAAATGGTAAAACCAAGGTTGGGCATTGCTGGAAAAGCTTTAATCAAGGCGAACTATCAAGGGGTTCCCATTATAACCCAACCGCGTAAGGAATGCAAAATCCGGGAACATAACATCGATATGACGGAAACTAGGGCGGCAAGAGTGGAACAAAACACTAGGCGAGAGGCCAAGCCTTCCACCCTTTACCAAGTATATAGATGCATTAAGATAACATAGCAATATAATGATATCCCAACAAGTAAATAAATGTCCCAACAAGGAACAACCTCCAATCTTCACCTGCAGCTAGCAACGCTATAAGAGGGGCTGAGCAAAGCGGTAACATAGCCAATCAACGGTTTGCTAGGACATGGTGGGTTAGAGGTTTGACATGGCAATTTTGGAGGCTTGAAAGCAAGTGGTAGGCATCGTGGCATTGGCATAGCAAAAGAGCGAGCAAAACTAGCATAACAAAGATAGTAGTGATTTCAAGGGTATGATCATCTTGCCTGCACAGTTGTCAGAGTTGACTGGATCCTCGAAAGCAAACTCAATGGGCTCCTTGTTAGCGAACTTGTCTCCCGGCTCTACCCAAACAAGACAAACAAGCAACAAGGACACAATCAACCACGTGCAAGGAATAAACAAAATGATGCAAAGATGATATGCTATGCGGGATGCGATGCGGGATGCAAGATATAACAAGGAATGCATGAACCTGGTCTCAACTTGGAAATCCAAGTGTGCCACTGGAAGGATGAGATTAAATCGCTTGAAAACGATATAAAGAACACCGGAATCGGAGTTACGGTTTGGAAATGGCAAGCGATTCAAAAATGACTCTGGTCTGCGATTTACAGCAAGTATCCATCTAAATGCAAAGAGATGAACATGCTACAGCACCCAAACATGACAATAAAATACATGGCAGGGATGCATACAAGATTCTTAACAAAAGTCTAGCACTGAGCTACGGCCAATTCATCCATTAACAGGTTCAAACAAGCATGGCAAAAATGCATATGGCAAACACATCCCAGACTTAGTGAAATTAACACTTGTCTGGAATTTCAGATCAGGTAGCACTCTTCGGAGCAACAAAACTACATGCTACAGGACCTGAACATGGAAAAGTAAAGCATGGCATGGAGCTACTCAAAGAGCTTAACAAAAGTCCCTTAGTGACCTTGACCCAAAAGGGATCAGAAAATACAATTGCAAGCATGTGAACATAGCAAAAACATAATCAGATCACAGACTTAGTGAAAACTGGAACATGCTGAAAACTGATATCAAGTAGGCATGTTTACGAGCTCGATGCACTCAATACGGAGCAAGTCATGACCAACTAAGCATACATCTATCAAGAACACACAAAATGCAAGCTAGACATGGCAAGAACAATAACATAGCATGCACGGATCAACTACAACATCATCGGCAAAATTGCAAACAAGTTGACAATCTGCCCAGATTCACAAAGTAGCAAAAGTAGAGCTCGATTGACTCAAGCTAGGGTGCTCCATAATTGCAAACAAAGACATGGATGGGTAGAGCACTACAAGATTAACAAAACACCCTTACTGTTCATCCTCAAAAGAGGCACGGATCACTAGGAAACAACATGAACATAAGGCATCATGAGATAAACAGATCAAGGACTTAGTGGAATTACTAAGTTCCTGAAATCAGAATTATCAAGTGCACCACTTTGCAAGCTTGTGCTAGTCACCACGCACATCACAAAAATACATGGGTTGCACCTATGAAAAGATGAAAAAACCCTTAACAAAACATATGTAGAGCATCAGGGCATATCATGCACACATTAATCATGGCAAAAATGACAAAAAGCTAAATGGAGCAGCAGATCTGACAATTATCTCAAGTAGCCCTCTTCTAACAGCATTTCGGGTATCAAGATGAACTCAAATGAAAATGATGCAATGGAATGAAATGATGTACTCTCTGAGATGAACATTTTGATATGCTATATGCATGAATCGGATCTACGGATGCAAAGTTACAAGGCCATGAACATGAGCACTTGGATCTGAGAAGTTGGGGACTTGGAAGAAATTCGACCTAGGGTTCACTGTTCATCCGGATCGGGATCTGGCGCGAAATCCGAGGTTGACCGGATCCTTCGCCGGAGTTGGAGCTTGAGGAGGACGGGGAGAACGCCGGCGATGAGGGGGAGGCCGGAGCGGCACGGCCTGGGGCCGGCGATAGCCGGGGTCGACGGGACGGGCGGCGGTGGTGTGCGGCCCGCGGCGGCCGAGGCGGAGAGGCGGCAGCATGCGGCGGCCAAGGCGAAGAGGCGGCAGCGGCTCGTTGGCGTTCGGTGGCACGGGCGCCGGCAAGAGGAGAGACTGCGGCGGCGGGCGGGGTCCTCCCACGGGCGGCGACGGCGAGGAGACGGGCCGCGGGGGCCCGGATCGGGCTTCCCGGCCCGCGGCGGCGGCGAGCGGCGGGCGCCACGTGGCGGGATGCCGCTGGTGCGGGGGCAGCGGCGCGGAGTTTCCGGCGCGGTGCGGACAATGTCCGGCCGCGTGGAGACGATTTTAGGGTTTCGGACGAGGGGGGATCCGAGATTTTCGAGGAGGACCTATTTATAGGCATAGAGGGAGCTAGGAGAGTCCAAATGAGGTGCGGTTTTTGGCCACGCGATCGTGATCGAACGCTCTAGATGATGGAGCAGAGTTATGTGGGTTTATTGCCAAATTGGAGGGGTGTTGGGCTGCAACACACACGAGGCCTTTTCGGTCCCTCGGTTAACCGTTGGAGTATCAAACGAAGTCCAAATGATACGAAACTTGACAGCCGGTCTACCGGTAGTAAACCAAGGCCGCTTGGTAAGTCTCGGTCCAATCCGGAAATGTTTAATCCCCACACACGAAAGAAAGGTAGAAATGACCACCGGAGGAGAACAAAGCGCCGGAATGCAAAACGGACAACGGGGAAAATGCTCGAATGCATGAGACGAACACGTATGCAAATGCAATGCACATGATGACATGATATGAGATACATGACAACGATAACAACACACGGAGACAAAAACCCGAACCCGAGAAAATAAAATAACTTAACGCCGAAAATGGATAGAGTTGGAGTACAAATTGGGAAAGTTACATCCGGGGTGTTACAACACTCCACCACTACGAAAGGATCTCGTCCTGAGATCTAGGACTGAAAGAACGCTGGGTACTCAGAACGGAGGTGATCCTCGCGTTCCCAGGTAGCTTCACGATCGGAATGGTGTGACCACTTGACTTTGAGAAATTTGATTGACTTATTGCGAGTCTTGCATTCAGTCTCTTCAAGAATAGCAACTGGGTGCTCACGATAAGAGAGATCTTCTTGGAGCTCAATGTCCTCGAAGTTGACGGTGCGGTCTAGAGTCTTGAAGCACTTTCGAAGCTGAGAGACATGGAACACGTCATGAACATTTGCAAAGTTTGAAGGAAGCTCGAGTTGATAGGCGAGGTTGCCTCTCTTGCTGACAATCTTGAAAGGTCCCACGTATCTGGGGGCAAGCTTCCCTTTGATACCGAAGCGACGAGTCCCTTTCATAGGAGAGACGCGGAGGTAAACATGATCTCCGATCTCGAAAGCCAAATCACGGTGCTTACTATCATAGTACCTCTTCTGGCGGGATTGGGTTGCTTTGAGGTTATCACGAATGACTTTACACATTTCCTCTGCCTCTATGATTAAGTCATTACCCAAAAGTTGACGTTCACCGGTTTCAGACCAGTTGAGAGGGGTACGACACTTCCTGCCATACAGAATTTCAAATGGGGCCTTTCCCGAACTTGCTTGAAAATTGTTGTTGTAGGAGAATTCCGCATAAGGAAGACAATCCTCCCACTTCATGCCGAAGGAGATCACACAAGCCCTGAGCATATATTCAAGAATCTGGTTGACACGCTCGACTTGACCGCTAGTTTGAGGATGGAAAGCTGTGCTGAAGCGGATGTTCATGCCCATGGACTTCTGAAAAGTATCCCAAAACTTGGAGGTAAAAATGCTGCCACGGTCTGAAGAGATCACTTGTGGGATACCGTGGAGAGAGATAATTCGAGAGGTATAGAGTTCCGCCAATTGAGCTGCAGTGATTGACACTTTGATAGGCAGAAAGTGAGCCACTTTAGTGAGTTTGTCGATGACAACGAATATAGCATCATTGCCACGCTTGGACTTAGGAAACCCAGTCACGAAGTCCATTTCAATGTGGTCAAACTTCCATTCTGGAATGGCAAGAGGTTGGAGGAGACCCGCTGGCCTTTGATGTTCTGCCTTCACTCTTCTGTAGACATCACATTCATTCACGAATTGAGCGATCTCGCGCTTCATTCGGGTCCACCAATAAGCCTGCTTGAGGTCCTGATACATCTTCGTGCTCCCAGGGTGGATGGAGAGGAGAGAATTGTGAGCCTCGTCCATGATCACTTTACGGAGGTCACCTTTGGGTACAACAATACGATCCTCGAAGAAGAGAGTGTCCTTGTCATCAAGGCGGTAGCACTTATACTTGGGTTGACTCTTGGCAATCCCAATCTTCACCTTTCTCACCATAGCATCAAGAAGCTGGGCTTGGCGAATCTGGTCTTCCAAGGTAGGAGAGACTTGAAGGTTGGCGAGGAAACCTTGAGGAACAACTTGCAGATTAAGTTTGCGGAAAGCTTCACAAAGCTCGGGTTGATAAGGCTTGAGAATCAGACTGTTGCAGTAAGCCTTCCTGCTCAGTGCGTCAGCAATCACATTGACCTTGCCTGGAGTATACTCAATACTCGGATTATACTATTGAATCATTTCGACCCATTGAGTTTGCCTGAGGTTGAGATTAGGCTGAGTGAAGATGTACTTGAGACTCTTGTGATAAGTGAAAATGTCCACTTTTCTTCAAGATAGAAGATGTCTCCAAGTCAAAAGAGCATGCACAACTGCCGCCAACTCGAGATCATGAGTGGGGTAGTTCTTCTCATTTGACTTCAACTAGCGAGTGGTATAAGCAACAACTTTCTTCTCTTGCATCAACACTGCGCCAAGACCTTGGAGAGAGGCATCACAAAAGACCTCGTACGGTTTGGATTCATCAGGCGGAGTCAGAACTGGAGCAGTGATCAATTTCTCTTTCAAAGTGTTGAAAGCAATGTCACACTCCGGAGACCAAACATACTTGACGTGCTTCTGAAGAAGATTAGAGAGAGGCTTCACGATCTTAGAAAAGTTTTCAACGAATCTTCGACAATAGCTTGCGAGACCGAGGAAGCTACGGAGTTGCTTCATGTTCTGAGGAGGTTCCCAATTCACAATTGCAGACACCTTCTCAGGATTCACGGTAATGCCCTTGGCAGAGATGATATGATCAAGATAAAGAACCTCATCGAGCCAAAATTCACACTTGGAGAACTTGGCATAGAACTGATGTTCCCTGAGCTTATCGAGTACCAAACGCAAGTGCTTGGCATGATCTTCCTTGTTCTTCGAGAAAACCAGAATGTCGTCGAGATAGACCAAAATGAAGTCATTGGTGTAGGCGTTGAAGATGAAGTTCATCATGCGAGAGAACGTCGGAGGAGCGTTGATGAGGCCAAAAGACATGATAGTGTATTCATATGAAGCTTTGACATGATAGTGTATTCATATGAACCAAAGCTTGTCCTGAAGGCCGTCTTGGGAATGTCTTGCTCACGGATTCGAATCTGATGATAACCCATATGGAGATCAAGCTTGGAGAATACTTGGGCACCTTTGAGTTGTTCGAAAAGCTCATTGATGTTGGGAAGTGGGTATTTGTTCTTGATTGTCTTCTTGTTGAATGGACGGTAATCAACACAAAGCCGGTCCGTTCCATCCTTCTTCTTCACAAAAAGAACACCACAACCCCACGGAGAAGAACTAGGCCGGATGAGACCCATTTTCTCTTGAATATCGAGTTGCTTCTTCATCTCCTTCAACTCTTTCGGTCCGAGATTGTAAGGACGTTTGCACACAGGTTCCGTGCCAAGCTCAAGATCAATAACGAATTCAACTGGCCGGTGCGGAGGCATTCCTGGAAGCTCTTCTAGAAAGACGTTTTGATATTCGCAAACAACTGGAATTTGTGAGATGGCATCGAGTTCACCCTTCTCATTGAGAGAAAACAGACGGATGGTATCATCATGAGCGGCAAAGACAATTACATCCTCAGACGAATGAGTCAATTGAATCTGCCTGGCAGCACAATCAAGATGTGCCTTGTGCTTAGTAAGCCAATCCATTCCGAGAATAAGATCAATATCTGAGTTGCCAAGAACCACCGGAGAAGAGAGAAACTTGTAGTCGCCCAACGTGATAGAGACATCGGGGACGCAATTGTTAGAAGTCATTTGCTTGCCCGGAGACACAATCTTCAACGGAACAGGAATCCTTTCGGTCACAAAATCATGCTTGGCCACAAATGGTGTTGAAATAAAAGAAAGCGATGCACCAATGTCAAAAAGAACTTTTGCAGGAACATCGTTAATAGGAAGGTTACCCATAATCACATCTGGCGAGTCCTCTGCCTGAGCTGCATTCAGCAAATTGACCTTGGCGTGCTTGGGGTTATGCTTGACCACAACTGTACTTGCCGATCTGACAGGAGGAGGAGGAGGAAGACGCCTCTGGTTTAAACACTTGTTGGCATAGTGACCCTTCTGTTGGCACTTGTTGCACGTGATCTCTGAAAGAGGACGGTGATACGGAGCACTCGATCTTGGAGCTTGAGACGAAGTCTTGTTCTGAAAGCCAGGGTTGGGTGGGTGGGAAGAACCACTGCCACCTTTGCTCTTCTGCCGATACGGCTGACGGAACGGAGGAGGAGGAAGCCAATACTTCTGCTGCTTGGCCACTTGGGTAGAGGAAGAAGGAGTAACATCTCTGACTCGCTTCTTGGAAGCATCGCACCTCAACTGAGCAGCCTCTTGCTTCAATGCCATGTTGTAGAACTCATCGTACCTCAAGGGCTCAAAGAGAACAAGAGCTAGCTGAATTTCTTCTCTGAGACCACCCCTGAACTGATATATCATGCTCTTCTCATCAGGGACGTCCTGCTTAGCAAAGCGGGCGAGCTTCTGGAACAACTTGTTATAGTCATAGACAGACAAAGAGCCTTGCTTCAGATTGCGGAATTCCTCACGCTTGCTTTCAACCACGCTCTGGGGAATATGATGAGCTCGAAAATCTCGACGGAAATCATCCCAAGTGATAACACGTCCACCTCTGGAATCCTTGTACTGCTGGAACCATTCTGCAGCTTGATCTTTGAGTTGGAAGGAAGCGAACTTGACAAAATCCTCAGGCCTGACGTTACTGCACTCGAAATGCTTGCACAGATCCACTAGCCAATCGTCAGCATCGGTTGCCTCAACACAATTGCTAAAAGTCTTTGGCCCGTTAGCAAGGAACTGGTTGAGTATAGCAAAGTGATTCTGATTGTTGCCTTGGTTCCCTTGGTTGCCTTGATTGCGCTCTTGAAGAATTTGCATGATCAACTGTGTGTTTGCATTGGTTGCGGCCATCACAGCTTGCCATGCCTCCGGAGGAGGTGGAGGTGGTGGCGGATTAGGATTCGGAGTCGTGCGCATTGGAGGAGCCATCCTGAAGAGGTTGACGTCCATTAGCACATTGATAGACAAATATTGAAGCTGAATCCAACGGAATGAAAATTGCAACATATAGTCTTCACATCCAAACAAAATGAACGAATGCATTCCTCTTGAAATGGTCACATATCCATAAATTGAGAAGCCACTTAGAATTAAGGTAGAGAAATAAATCAACAAAGGTACAGATCAAGAACGAATAATCGGTAAGAAATCCCAATCTCAAACCAATATCCGTGGAAGAAGAAACTAGAGCTACTAGAATTCCCACCTATGAAACTCCCGAACCTTTCCGGTTATGCAATCAGGTGTTGGGGATACAGGGGAAGCATAATATCTCACCCAAATCTAGCAAATCCTACATCCAGCTGTATCCATCCTTCAACACATAACCAAGAAACCTTCAGAAACCATCTACCTCAACCTTCGAAAAGCATCCGTTATACAAGTTATGGCGATACTCCCGAACTCCCGCCCCAGTACTGGGTGGCGTCGAGGTTATCTCACCAATGAACTGCATAAAAGATATTTTCGATGTTGGCGTACTAAACTCAGGTATTCAAGAACTGCAACGATAAAATTATGATGACAACACCTCAGAGCTCAACTCCCCAGGACACTTCCACTAAACCCCTGACAGGAGGCACCAAGACAATGTTCTCATCATAAAACCATCGGAACGATTCCAAGATACCCGCGTGATCCTAAATTTTTTTAGTGAAATTTGAGAAGAGAAGAGTCAAAACTCTACGTCAGGATGCCTTACCAGAGCGATGAGGAGACTGGGAAGTAAAAAGAATTCCTAAACTCTCCGATATATAATTCCTAAATGACTCAAAGCATTTTTCTAGACACAACTCGGCCGCTAATAACGATCAAGCAATGGGGCTCCTAAGGTCGGGGAAGGCTCTGATACCAACTTGTAACACCCTCGATGCGACTATATCTCCCACGTGTCAAGCCACGACTTAGAGGCATAATCGCATTGAAGGCATATGTCGCAAGTTAGGCAATCTTCACAACATCCCATGTAATATAAATCATAAAGGGGAGATAACATAGTTGGCTTACACTCGCCACATCAATCAAGTACATAAATAACATTACATCATCCAAACACTCATGGCCCGACTACGGTGCCAAAATAAAAGATAACCCAACATGCGACACGATCCCGATCACCCCCAACTGGGCACCACTACTGATCATTGGGAAAGGAAACACAGTAACATTGAGAGTCCTCGTCGAACTCCCACTTGAACTCAAACGTGTCTCCTGGAGCGGAATCATCGGGCCCTGCATCTGGTGTAATAGTAATCTGTGAGCCACAGGGACTCAGCAATCTCGCACCCTCGCGATCAAGACTATTTAAGCTTATAGGTAAGGCAAGGTACAAATGTATGTGGAGCTGCAGCAAGCGAGTAGCATATATGGTGGCTAACTTATTCGCAAAAGAGAGCGAGAAGAGGAGGCAAAGCGCGAGCGAGAAACTAGAGAACAACCTACGCAAACATTACTCCAACACCATGTCCACTTTCCGGACTCCGCCGAGAAGAGGCCATCACGGTAACACACTCAGTTGATTCATTTTAATTAAGTTAAGGTTCAAGTTATCTACAACCGGACATTAACAAATTCCCATCTGCCCATAACCGCGGGCATGGCTTTTGAAAGTTCAAATCCCTGCAGGGGAGTCCCAACTTAGCCCATGACAAGCTCTCACGGTCAACGAAGGAATAGACCTCCTCCCAAGATGTTCCGATCAGACTCGGTATCTCGGTTATTCAAGACACTTCGACAGGTTAAAACAAGACCAGCAACACCGCCCGAATGTGCCGACAAATCCCGATAGGAGCTGCACATATCTCTTTCTCAGGGCACACTTAGATGAACACTATGTACAACTAAAACCAACCGTCAAGTTGCCCCAAGGTGGCGCTGCAAGTGTCTCTATTTGGACCAACACTCAGAGGAGCACTGGTCCAGGGGGGGTTTAAATAAGATGACCCTCGGGCTCCAGAAACCCAAGGGAAAAAAGGCTAGGTGGCAAATGGTAAAACCAAGGTTGGGCATTGCTGGAAAAGCTTTAATCAAGGCGAACTATCAAGGGGTTCCCATTATAACCCAACCGCGTAAGGAACGCGAAATCCGGGAACATAACATCGATATGACGGAAACTAGGGCGGCAAGAGTGGAACAAAACACTAGGCGAGAGGCCAAGCCTTCCACCCTTTACCAAGTATATAGATGCATTAAGATAACATAGCAATATAATGATATCCCAACAAGTAAATAAATGTCCCAACAAGGAACAGCCTCCAATCTTCACCTGCAGCTAGCAACGCTATAAGAGGGGCTGAGCAAAGCGGTAACATAGCCAATCAACGGTTTGCTAGGACATGGTGGGTTAGAGGTTTGACATGGCAATTTTGGAGGCTTGAAAGCTAGTGGTAGGCATCGTGGCATTGGCATAGCAAAAGAGCGAGCAAAACTAGCATAGCAAAGATAGTAGTGATTTTGAGGGTATGATCATCTTGCCTGCACAGTTGTCAGAGTTGACTGGATCCTCGAAAGCAAACTCAATGGGCTCCTCGTTAGCAAACTCGTCTCCCGGCTCTACCCAAACAAGACAAACAAGCAACAAGGACACAATCAACCATGTGCAAGGAACAAACAAAATGATGCAAAGATGATATGCTATGCGGGATGCGATGCGGGATGCAAGATATGACAAGGAATGCATGAACCTGGTCTCAACATGGAAATCCAAGTGTGCCACTGGAAAGATGAGATGAAATCGCTTGAAACGATATAAAGAACACCGGAATCGGAGTTACGGTTTGGAAATGGCAAGCGATTCAAAAATGACTCCGGTCTGCAATTTACAGCAAGTATCCATCTAAATGCAAAGAGATGAACATGCTACAGCACCCAAACATGACAACAAAATACATGGCAGGGATGCATACAAGATTCTTAACAAAGTCTAGCACTGAGCTACGGCCAATTCATCCATTAACAGGTTCAAACAAGCATGGCAAAAATGCATATGGCAAACACATCCCAGACTTAGTGAAATTAACACTTGTCTGGAATTTCAGATCAGGTAGCACTCTTCGGAGCAACAAAACTACATGCTACAGGACCTGAACATGGCAAAGTAAAGCATGGCATGGAGCTACTCAAAGAGCTTAACAAAAGTCCCTTAGTGACCTTGACCCAAAAGGGATCAGAAAATACAATTGCAAGCATGTGAACATAGCAAAAACATAATCAGATCACAGACTTAGTGAAAACTGGAACATGCTGAAAACTGATATCAAGTAGGCATGTTTACGAGCTCGATGCACTCAATACGGAGCAAGTCATGACCAACTAAGCATACATATATCAAGAACACACAAAATGCAAGCTACACATGGCAAGAACAATAACATAGCATGCACGGATCAACTACAACATCATCGGCAAAATTGCAAACAAGTTGACAATCTGCCCAGATTCACAAAGTAGCAAAAGTAGAGCTCGATTGACTCAAGATAGGGTGCTCCATAATTGCAAACAAAGACATGTATGGGTAGAGCACTACAAGATTAACAAAACACCCTTACTGTTCATCCTCAAAAGAGGCACGGATCGCTAGGAAACAACATGAACATAAGGCATCATGAGATAAACAGATCAAGGACTTAGTGGAATTACTAAGTTCCTGAAATCAGAATTATCAAGTGCACCACTTTGCAAGCTTGTGCTAGTCACCACGCACATCACAAAAATACATGGGTTGCACCTATGCAAAGATGACAAAACCCTTAACAAAACATATGTAGAGCATCAGGGCATATCATGCACACATTAATCATGGCAAAAATGACAAGAAGCTAAATGGAGCAGCAGATCTGACAATTATCTCAAGTAGCCCTCTTCTAACAGCATTTCGGGCATCAAGATGAACTCAAATGAAAATGATGCAATGGAATGAAATGATGTACTATCTGAGATGAACATTTTTATATGCTATATGCATGAATCGGATCTACGGATGCAAAGTTACGAGGCCATGAACATGAGCACTTGGATCTGAGAAGTTGGGGACTCAGAAGAAATTCGACCTAGGGTTCACTGTTCATCCGGATCGGGATCTGGCGCGAAATCCGAGGTTGACCGGATCCTTCACCGGAGTTGGAGCTCGAGGAGGACGGGGAGGACGCCGGCGATGAGGGGGAGGCCAGAGCGGCGCGGCCTGGGGCCGGTGATGGCCGGGGTCGACGGGATGGGCGGCGGTGGCGTGCGGCCCGCGGCGGCCGAGGCG
>NC_041382.1:749792708-749809741 GCF_002162155.2 Triticum dicoccoides | reverse complement strand
CGTGGTGGGACGCCACTGGTGCGGGGGCGGCGGCGCGGAGTTTCCGGCGCGGTGCGGATAATGTCTGGCCGCGCGGAGACGATTTTAGGGTTTCGGACGAGGGGGGATCCGAGATTTTCGAGGAGGACCTATTTATAGGCATAGAGGGAGCTTGGAGAGTCCAAATGAGGTGCGGTTTTCGGCCACGCGATCATGATCAAACGCTCTAGATGATGGAGCAGAGTTAGGTGGGTTTATTGCCAAATTGGAGGGGTGTTGGGCTGCAACACACACGAGGCCTTTTCGGTCCCTCGGTTAACCGTTGGAGTATCAAACGAAGTCCAAATGATACGCAACTTGACAGCCGGTCTACCGGTAGTAAACCAAGGCCGCTTGGTAAGTCTCGGTCCAATCCGGAAATGTTTAATCCCCACACATGAAAGAAAGGTAGAAATTACCACCGGAGGAGAACAAAGCGCCGGAATGCAAAACGGACAACGGGGAAAATGCTCGAATGCATGAGACAAACACGTATGCAAATGCAATGCACATGATGACATGATATGAGATGCATGACAATGATAACAACACACGGAGACAAAAACCCGAACCCGAGAAAATAAAATAACTTAACGCCGAAAACGGCTAGAGTTGGAGTACAAATTGGGAAAGTTACATCCGGGGTGTTACACGTAGCCAGCGATGTGTAATATGGAGGCGGGAGTAAAGTTATGCAGCTGGAGGCCGTATAACTCCAGGAGCTCGTGGAGGAACGGATGGATTGGAAATCCAGCCCCCTTAATAAGTAAGGGACAAGGCATACCCGCTCCCCCATGGATGGGTTGGGAAAGCTCTCCGCTTGCTCCCCACCGTTGTATGTGGCAAGTCCGGCTTGAACGAGGACAATATACGCTGGAGGGAGAGACCCCTAGGTCTGTAACTCTACTAATTGGCTATGGGGGACGGAACACTTCTTCCAAATGCTTGGCTTAGGGCTACGGGAGCGAGAGGAGGAGCTGCGATGGCCGGCCATGATGGGATGGACTTTTCCGGGCTTGCTCCGATCGATACTCGCTGAGAGAGGATGGTGTGATCTGGATCTGAGGATCCCCGTCTCTTTAAATAGATGATTTACTCACATGGTTAAGGTGGCAAGTGTAAAAATGCTCCGACTTCTCGCATTCGCTCAACACGTGGAGGATAGCCATTATTAGGCACATATGCCAAGGAGTGCAACATTCATGGGAAGCTGAACACTACTCGACAGGTATTCGGAATTTGGAGAAGAACCCGCCTTGCAATGCGGAAGACAATCTGTGCGCCGGACTCATCGTCATTGAAGCCTAGTTCAGGGGCTACTGAGGGAGTCCTAGATTAGGGGGTCCTCAGACAGCCGTACTATATCCTTTGGCCGGACTGTTGGACTATGAAGATACAAGATTGAAGACTTCGTCCCGTGTCCGGGTGGGACCCTCCTTTGCATGGAAGGCACGCTTGGCAATTCTGATATGTAGATCTCCTCCCTTGTAACCGACTCTGTGTAACCCTAGCCCCCTCCGGTGTCTATATAAACCGAAGGGTTTAGTCCGTAGGACAAGAGCAATCATAATCATAGGCTAGCTCCTAGGGTTTAGCCTCTACGCTCTCGTGGTAGATCAACTCTGGTAATACTCACATCATCAAGATCAATCAAGCAGGAAGTAGGGTATTACCTCCATCGAGAGGGCCCGAACCTGGGTAAACATTGTGTCCCCCGTCCCCTGTTACCATCCGCCTTAGACGCACAGTTCGGGACCCCCTACCCGAGATCTGCCAGTTTTGACACCGACAGTGAGGCAGGCCCCTCCGAGGCCAAAATAGCACCGGCAAGCTCCGGCACAATAGACACAAATGCCGAAGCAATGGCGATAACACCGATGACACTATGGTTCACGCCAGATTCAGTGGCTCCAAGTCCGGCCAGCGGAAGAAGCCCTACAAAAGGAGCAGCAAGGGACCATCCAGCTTGGACCGCATACTCGACCGTCTGTGCCAGATACATGGCACCCCACACAAACAAGCCAATCATACCAACAGAGATTGTTGGGTTTTTAAACAGGCCGGCAAGTTAAATGCCGAGAACAAGGAAAAGGGATCACAAAGTGAGGACGATGACGAAGAGCCCCGGCAGCCGAACACTGGGGGGCATAAGGAATTTCCCCCTCAAGTCAAAATGGTGAACATGATATATGCTACACACATCCCCAAAAGGGAGCGCAAGCATGCACTCAGGGACGTCTATGAAGTAGAGCCAATCACCCCAAAATTCAATCCATGGTCGTCATTCCCGATCACCTTCGATCGTCGAGATCATCCAACTAGTATCCGCCATGGCGGCTCGGCCGCACTGGTTCTCGACCCAATCATCGACGGATTTCACCTAACACGAGTCCTAATGGACGGTGGCATCAGCCTCAACCTGCTCTATCAGGATATAGTGCGCAGGATGGGCATTAATCCCTCACAAATCAAACCCACAAAGACTACCTTTAAAAGAGTCATACCAGGCGTAGAGGCCCGTTGTACGGGCTCAATCACGCTGGAAGTGGTCTTCGGTTCCCCAAACAACTTCTGAAGCCAAGAGCTAATCTTCGATATCGTCCCCTTCTGCAGCGGCTACCACACACTGCTCGGACGAACCGCGTTTGCTAGATTCAACACGGTGCCACACTATGCTTATCTCAATCTCAAGATGCCCGGTCCACGTGGCGTTATAACAGTCGATGGAAACACCGAACGCTCCCTCCGTACAGAGGAGTGCACAGCCGCCCTAGCAGCAGAGGTACAGAGCGGCCTTCTCAAGCAGAACTATAATTCGGTTGCCGAGCCCCTGGACACCACCAAGAGGGTCCGGACCACACTGCAACAGGACAACTCGGCTCGTCAAGAGCTCGATTAGCAATACGGCCTCCGTCCCAGTCCCGATGAGGTAGCGGCATTCGCACCACGCGTACATAATTACGCACTCAAAATCCCATGGGCATCGATGGAGGCACAGCTAGCTTGTAGTCAACAGTTCGGCTACACCAATCTCGGACTCACTTTTATCTTTACTATTTCCTTTTTCTTATGTCTCTTTTATACATGCCTCCTTCGATGGCACAGAGCACAGGCATACAGGGGAAGCCCTAGAGGACAATCCAACGATCACTCTACCTGTTTTTCAGTACCCGAATGCAGCTCTCCTTTGGTTATGGCATGTTAAATAGCCGGTTGCTTCTCGCACTATTTGTATAAATGCGCTTTGACGCATTAATCCAACTATAATGGAAACATTTCACGACCCAAGTCAAGGGGCCCCAGATACTACCTTTGCTCTCTTTCTGTTTTCCTTTGCCATTAATTACTTATATTCTCGCACCCGTGCACTTTGGTACGTTTCATATTCGCCAAGGGCTCCCCATCGCCCCATAACACGGCAACAAAGTCCGAACACTTCTTATAGATAAGTTCGGCACCCCGAATTTAGCATTATATGCATTGGCTCCGAATCATGTCTTTAATCAATAGTTGGGTTGCTCGGCTCCTGTGCTTGCTACCCTACATTCCGCTACATCGGCTAGGGTAGTAAAGGGAGAACTATTGCGATTGTCCCTAGGTTTAAACCGAATGAGCACCTCAATAGAGAAAGCCGAAAACTGACTGTCATGATGCGGCTAGAGCCGGTCAGCTGTTCGGAGGTCACAAATCGTTGGAGATTTTTTCCGCATTCCGCGAAGGATCGGTACTTCCCAATCAGACGCTGACAACACTCTGGTTCGTGTACCAGGGGCTGCGCCCATGTTTTATTATAAAACTCATGTGGCTAAGTGAGGGCGTTTAAGCCGCATAGTCTGATTGCCTGGTTCGTTGCGCTAAACAACTCCTTCAAGGACCATATAATTGGACAAAGATTGTTTAGATTCCATCCCAAAAACCTCCGTACTACCTACGTGAGGAGAGAAGCTGACGAGTGACCAACCCTCAGATTTCATACAACACGGCCGCACAGGAGAAAACAATTAAAACATAACAAACATTATATTATAAACCGGATTTGTTTTTATCATACAAGGCAAGGACAAAACATGAGTGTATTCATTCAAAAACAAAGACCTGCTCGCACTGCACTGCTGCAAGTCGAGCCCCTTCTAGGGCATCCACAAAATATCGCTCGAGTGTGCGGTGCTCCTTGCCCTCTGGTTGCCCCCTGGCCACCTCGACGGCATACATCTTTGCCCACCACATCTTGCAACGGGCGAAGGCCACGCGGGCACCTTCGATGCAGACTGATCGCTTGACGATGTCTAGCCGCGGACAGGCTTCCACCACCCGCTTCACGAGGCCAAAATAGCTGCTAGGTATAGCTTCGGCTGGCCACAGCCGGATTATTAAATCCTTCATGGCCAGTTCAGCCACCCTATGTAGCTCGACCAACTGTTTCAGTGGATCGGCAAAGGTCACCGGATGTTCTGGCACATCATACTGCGACAAGAACAACTTCTCCGTGGAATTCCCTTCTCTGGCTCGGAAGAACTCTGCAGCATCGGACACGCTGCGTGGTAGATCTGCAAAAGCCCCTGGGCAACTCCGAATCCGGGTTAGTAAAAGGTACTTCCTCTCCACATACTTGCTTTACATGTTAAAAGCCTTACCCGCTGCGACCTTCTTGGCCTCCTACATCTCCTGGAGAGCGTCATGGGCCTCATTCCGTGCAGTCTCCGCGCTCTAGCGAGCCTGGGTAAGTTCGGTCCCTTGAACTGACGCCTCGCGCTCCAAGGCTTCACACTTCTTCACCGCGTCCTGGATCTCTTGCTGGACCTCGCTGACTTGGGCCTTGAGCTTCTTACGGGCGGCTTGCTGGTGGACAGCCTTCCCCTCGGCTTCGGCCAGGGCATTTTTCAGGGCCTCGACCTCGGTCGCCGCCCCTACACATATTATGACACTCCGTTCAATACTCACCACTTATTCTTTCCGAATACACTTCAAGTAGCCACTCACCTTGCTTCTCCTAGAGCTGAATCTTCACCCCGCCGAGCTCGTCCCCGGCCCGCTCCAACCTCTGCTTCAGTTCAGAGACTTCGGCAGCATGCGAGGTCGCGGCCAACAGCGATGCTTGCTCATTCATACATATCAAGTTAGACTCCTACAAAGGGTTGATCCTTTGTCCGACCTTTCTTTCCGAACACTGGACAGTGTCTCAGGGGCTACTATCAGCATGGGGTCTTCTCTTTCTACGTGACTTACCTCAAAACCTGTCAATAGATTGTTGCAGGCCTCGTTTAGTCCGCTCTTGACGGACTGAACCTTCTCGATCACTGTACCCATAAGGACACGGTGCTCGTCCACCATGGAGGCGCCTCGTAGCGCCTCCATTAGGTTTTCCGGTGCCCCTGGTTGGACAGGGGCCATCGGTGGAATTGGTGCACCCCCCTCCTTCGAAGGAAGGCGCGCGCCGGATTTCGGGGCCGTATCGGTCCCCGGAATCATATTCGGCTGAGGGCCGAACTGAATATGTCCCTCCTTGCCAGTCTCCATGGGGATCTGCTCCCCCGTGTTTCCAGCAGCAGAGGTCTCGCCTTGCGGCGCCTCTTGGATAGCGTCCTGGGCCCCTCCCCGGCTCGGAGCAGTCCTTCGGGACAACACTTCGGTGTCGTCCTTGGCCTCGGGGGAATAAGCGGGCGGCGGCGACATGCTGGCCATTTCCTCTAGATCCAATGAACCTCCAGATGAGGATCGCTGGACGCTGTCACGAGCCAGACTACAATAGCACAATTACACACGTCAAAACAATAAAAAGGAGAGGTCGGGTACACTTGTATACGTGAGTCATAGTACATACAATGCGGCCCGAGGCTTAGTGGGGAGGCGTCGCTCCGGACTACTGTCAACGTCCCACGCGGTGTTGACCGCAAGGGCGCCCTTCCCCTTCTTGGGCGTTCCCGCCTCCAAATTCGTGGAGTCCCCCCTTTTCTTCTTTCCCTCCTCAGGGGGAGGGTTCTCCTCCTCCTCCTCCTCCTCTTCCTCGTCATCGTCCTCAGGGATGGAGGAATGGGCTTCTTCGTCTTCGGACGTCACGTCCGAAGCACCCTTGCGACGGGGGCCACTTTTGCGCCCCTTGCCCTTCTTATTGGCCTTCTTCTCCGGTGCCTTATATGGTGCCAGCACCAGCATCTTTGCTAGACGCGGGATGACCGGTTCTTCAGGCAGCGGAGCCAGACACTGGATCCGCTTCGCCCTCTCCATCCAATCCTGAAAAAGCAATGATAAAAGCCCAGACATCATCCTCGAAACAAGCAAGTAGGGTATACATTAAAAATAACATACCTCGCTGGCGAGGTGTTTAATGTCGTGCCCACGGTCTGAATCTATGGCCGGCGGTTTCTCATTGCCCTTAAAGAGCAACTTCCAGGCACCTTCGTGAGTGGTTTCAAAGAGCCTTACCAGGGTTTGATGCTTCTTCGGATTAAACTCCCATAGAGGGTGACTTCTGCGCTGGCACGGGAGGATACGGCGAACCAGCATCACCTGAATTACATCGACAAGCTTGAAGTTCTTGGCTATCATGCTTTGAACGCGCGTTTGCAGCGCAATCAGCTCATCGGGCGAACAGCACTTCGGACTCTTCTCGACCCAGGAGGTGAGTCGCATGGGAGCGCTGGAGCGGAATTCGGTAGCTGCGGCCCAGGTGGTGCAGCGGGGTTCCGTGATGTAGAACCAGTGTTTCTGCCACTCCTTTATTGTATCCACAAAAGTGCCTTTCGGCCAGGAGACGTTAGACAGCTTACTCACCATGGCTCCTCCACACTCCGCATGCTGGCCATCCACCACCTTCGGCTTCACGTTGAAGACTTTGAGCCACAGCCCGAAGTGGGGTTGGATGCGGAGGAAGGCCTCACACAAGACGATAAACGCCAAGATGTTGAGGAAGGAGTTCGGAGACAGATCGTGGAAATCTATCCCTTAATAATACATCAGCCCGCGGATGAAAGGGTGGAGCGGGAACCCAAGTCCGCGGAAGAAATGAGGGATGAATACCACCCTCTCATTGGACTTCGGCATGGGGACGACTTGTCCCTCGGCTGACAGATGGTGGGCGATTTCCTTTGCCAACTATCCGGCCGCCCGAAGCTCAGTAACGTCCTCCTCCTTGACGGAGGAGACCATCCACTTGCCCTGACCTCCGGATCCGGACATGGTTGAGTGCTAGCTCGAGATTGGAAGGGAGGAGTTAGATAGAAGGCATGGGAGAGGAAGAGGGAGTCCTTATGCCCTTATAAAGGCAGTAAATATTGAACGCCTCCCCACTCTCCTTAGAATTCGCCTATTCCCAAGGGCTGTATAAACGGCACGGTTTGGTTACCCATGCCCGCATTGATGAAAATCCCATGATAAGGGGACACGATCTCTACTTTAACAAGACGTGCCAATGGCAACTGCGTCTTGGGACGTGGAGCGGCAAACACAAAAACAGTTTGAAATTATGACCGTTCAGACGTAATGTCGTGCTACAAAAAGTTGTCAGCGGATGGGACTCGTGTAAAATTATATTCTCTCTGTAGTTGTGTATGGTGTGATAGGTCCAGATACTATCATCGCATCCGAAGACTATCTTGGAGTTCGGATAGAAGGGAACTCGCCTTGCAATGCCGAATACAATCTGTGTGCCGGACAACTCGTCATTGAAGCCAGGTTCAGGGGCTACTGAGGGAGTCCTGGACTAAGGGGTCCTTGGGCATCCGGCCTATTATCAATGGGCTGGACTGGTGGGCTGTGAAGACATGAAGGCCGAAGACTGTACCCGTGTCCGGATTGGACTCTCCTTGGCATGGAAGGCAAGCTTGGCGACCAACTATGAAGATTCCTTCTTATGTGACCGACTCTATGTAACCCTAGATCCCCCCGATGTCTATATAAACCGGAGGGTGTAGTCCGGAAAGGATATACTCATTATCATAGTCATAACAGGCTAGGCTTCTAGGGTTTAGCCATTACGATCTCACGGTAGATCAACTCTTGTAATACTCATATTCATCAAGATCAATCAAGCAGGAAGTAGGGTATTACCTCCATAGAGAGGGCCCGAACCTGGGTAAACATCGTGTCCCCTGTCTCCTGTAACCATCGACCTTAGACGCACAGTTCGGGACCCCTTACCCGAGATCCGCCGGTTTTGACACCGACAGCCACCAGGTGGGCAGAACCCACCTGGGCGCGCGAGGGCCCCCTGGCGTGCCCTGGGGGATTGTGGCCTCCTCGGCTCACCCCCGGTGCCCATCTTTTGGTATATAAGTCCGTTTGACCCAGAAAAAATAAGGGGAGGACTTCCAGGACAAAGCACCACCGCCTCGAGGTGGAACTTGGGTAGGAGCACTTTTGACCTAGAAAAAATAAGGGGAGCGATTCCGCCGGGGGAACTTCCCTCCCGAAGGGCGAAATCATCGTCATCGTCATCACCAACAACTCTCCCATATTGGGGAGGGCAATATCCATCAACATCTTCAACAACACCATCTCGTCTCAACCCTAGTTCATCTCTTGTGTTCAGTCTTGGTACCGGATCTATAGATTGGTACTTGTGGGTGACTAGTAGTGTTGATTACATCTTGTAGTTGATTACTATATGGTTTATTTGGTGGAAGATTATATGTTCAGATCCCATATATTATTTAATACCCCTATGATCTTGAGCGTGATTATTATTTCTGATAGTTACATTTGTTCTTGAGGTCACGGGAGAAATCATGTTGCAAGTAATCATGTGAATTTGATATGTGTTCGATATTTTGATAGTATGTATGTTGTGATTCCCTCAGTGGTGTCATGTGAACGTCGACTACATGACACTTCAACATATTTGGGCCTAAGGGAATGCATTGTGGAGTAGCAATTAGATGATGGGTTGCGAGAGTGACAGAAGCTTAAACCCCAGTTTATGCGCTATTCCGTAAGGGACCGATTGGATCGAAAAGTTTAATGCTATGGTTAGAATTTATTCTTAATACTTTTCTCATAGTTGCGGATGCTTGCGGGATGGTTAATCATAAGTAGGAGGTTTGTTCAAGTAGGAACAACACCTAAGCACTGGTCCAGCCACATATCAAATTATCAAAGTAGAGAACACGAATCGAACCAACATGATGAAAGTGACTAGATGAAATTCCCATGTACCCTCAAGAATGCTTTACTTATCATAAGAGACCGTTTTGGCATGTCCTTTGCCTCAAAAGGATTGGGTACCTTGCTGCACTTTTTTTACTACTATCGTTACTTGCTCGTTACAAATTATCTTGCTATCAAACTACTCTGCTACATACAATTTCAGCACTTGTAGACATTACCTTACTGGAAACTGCTTGTCATTTCCTTCTGCTCCTCGTTGGGTTCAACACTCTTATTTATCGAAAAGAGCTAAAATTTATCCCCTATACCCGTGGGTCATCAAGGCTATTTTCTGGCGTCGTTGCTGGGGAGTGAAGCGCCTTTGGTAGGTGGAAATTGGTGAGGAAACATTTATATAGTGTGCTGAAATTTATTGTCACTTGTTAATATGGAAAACAATCCTCTGAGGGGTTTGTTCGGGGTATCTTCACCTCGTACGAAACCACAATTAGCTACCCCTCAACCTACTGCACCTACTGAAAATATTGAATATGAAATTCCTTCGGGTATGATAGAACAACTGCTAGCTAATCGTTATGCAGGAGATGGAACCGAACATCCTGATATGCACTTGATATATGTAGAACAAGTTTGTGGATTGTTTAAGCTTGCAGGTTTATCGGAGATAAAGTTATGAAGAAGGTTTTCCCTTTATCGTTGAAGGGAAAAGCATTGGCATGGTATAGGCTATGCGATGATATTGGATCATGGAATTGGAATCATTTGAAATTGGAGTCCCACCAAAAAATTATCCTATGCATCTATGTCGGTGGGAAATGACACCTATGGGGTCACTGGGATCCCTTCTACGGTTGGCGGGTGCGGGGTTGCGCAAAGAGCGGGTCTAGCGGTCAGCACACAAATCGTTTACCCAGCTTCGGGCCGCGGAGACGCGTAAAACCCTAGTCCTGCTTTGATGTATATTTGGGTGTTCTTGTGTTCTTGAACTAGCTGCGGTGGCTCTCTAGTCCAAAAGATCCGAATCCCCCTCCAGTACGCCTCAGGCCTCCTTTTATAGACAAAAAGGGGTCGCCACAGTGGCACACAGGAGGTGGAAAGGTGTACAGGGGCTGAGTCTATCTCCTGGCATCGTCAGACAAACACATTTAATGCGCTGTCAACGTGCCCCTCTTGCTTTATTGGGGACGACAAAGAAGCTCGTCCCAGCTATCATCGCCTCGTCTGGCTCCGACGCGCGTCCAAGCTGACGAGGCGTTGTAGCGCCACGTTGCCTGGCGGCTGGGCTGTCGCGGTGGTGGAGCCTTCACGAAGATCTGCATGCCAACATGCAGGTGCTTGCTGAGTTGGTGTAGAGGCCGCACACTGCCACGCAGATGCCTGCCCAGCTGGTCGAGCCGGCAGCTGTGTGGGAGCGGTGGTGGAGTCTTAGCAAACTCGGGCCTGGCTGCGGCCCCACAGGCGTCCTCGACAAGGGTCTTCCCGAGTGTCGGTGTTCTGGGAACGGGGGTCCCCAGACTTGCCTGCCTACGGCCTGCAGCGTGGCTCGAGGAGGGGCCCAGCATGGCCCATCTTCATCAACACAGACCCAAGACCCTCGCGAGGGGTCAAGCCTCGCGGGGCGGACGACACGGAGCTTCCTCGGGCATGGCCTCATCAGGCTGGCTCGCGAGGAGGCGGAGAGATCAAGGTGGGGTACCTCACAAGGTGCCCGTGACGCAAGCCATGACGACCAAGGGTGCCAGGCGGGCGCCAGCCCGCACGGTGTCCTCCTTTCCTCTATGGTGCAAAGGGAGCAAGCGCAGGCGAGAGCATCAAGCAAAGGCACCCGTTTCGGTGCAACGAGACCAAGACCAGCCCAACGGCAGGGAGGAAGTCATTGTGGAGCCCAAGCCAGCGTCACCGCCAGAGCCTTTGGCAGGCTAGGACCAACTTTAGTCAGGATAAGTGTACCAGATGTTCCCCTTCAAAATGGCCAATTGTTGGCGCCCTTCCCGCTCAATATTTGGGAAGAGGCCCAGGGCCTTTGCCTATAAATAGGACTAGCCACCCCCAGGGTAGAGGGGATCTAGAATCGGCCAACCCAGAAACAAGCTGGGATCGGATCGAGTAGCATCACACACATAGAGAGAAGGGTGATTGAACTCCTCCCAGCAGTTCATCGCCCCAGCCAAGAACAGACCCTCGCGAGGCTGTTCTTCCTTGTATTGCTCATCATCATCAGCCCAAAAGGCAATCCACCACACCACACACTGGAGTAGGGTATTACACCACAACGGTGGCCCAAACCAGTATAAACTCCGTGCCTCTTGTGATGTTCTTTCCATAGCTTAGATCTTAGCGTGGCGGTGGGGCGCAGGTAGGTAGAAGGCGAAATCTCCGCGTGCACCCCAGTGTTCGAACCTCAAGGGTCTGCCGGAACCCGAAATCCGACATTTGGCGCGCCAGGTAGGGGTGCACCGGAGTTTTCCCTTCCGCCACCGCCACGACCTGCCTCGCGATGAGTAGCGTGTCGCTTGCTCCGGCCGCCGGCGCCAGCACGGGGGCCAGGGGGCTCTGAGCCCTGGCCCCAGCCCTGCAACGGGTACGGTGGCCGGACAAGTTCAAGCCAACGACGCCGCCGCGCTACAGCGGCGCGACTGAACCGCTGGCCTTCTTGCTGGCGTACGAGGAGGCCATCCTCGAAGCTGGAGGTGACGATAGGGTCATGGCCAACTGGCTCCCCATGGCCCTCACCGGCGCTCCGCGCGCATGGCTGATCCACCTGCCGGCAGCCTCCGTGGCCTCTTGCGAAGAGCTCCGCAGCCTCTTCCCCGCCCATCACGCTACACCAACAGCCCTGGTCGTTGCGGCCCTCCTGGGCGGCTCGCAGGCGCCGCCTACAATTCATCACGTCAAGCCATTCATCCGCCGGGTCAGCGCCGCTTCCACGCGGCAGGGGGCTCTCCCGGAGCGGGCGGCGCCCAAGGCCAGCCTGACCTTTAGCTCGGAGGACCACCCCTCCAACTCGGCCTGCTCGGGTGTGCTCCCCATGCTGTGCACCCCCACCATCTGCCAGGTGGCCGTCACCAGAACTCTCATTGATGGCGGTGCGGGCCTCGGTGTGCTCTCGGTTGAGGCCTTCAACCTCCTCTGCATACCCCTCGAACGGCTGCAACCCAGCCGGCCCTTCTCAGGCGTTGGGGGCGGATCATCCAGCTCCTTGGGACAGATCCGGCTCCCAGTAACCTTCGGCACCTACAACAACTTCCGCACGGAGCTGGTCGACTTCAACATTGCCCCCATCGGCCTCCCCTACAACGCCATCCTCGGCTACCCAGCGCTGGCCCACTTCATGGCCGCGACGCACCCGGCGTACAACCTCATGAAGATGCCCGGGAGCAGCGGTGTCCTCACCGTGCATGGGGACACCGGAGACGCGCTGCGAGTGCTCAAGCTCGCCTTCAAGACGGCGGCGTCGGCACAGCCCACCGACTCAAAGACCCCCGAGCCCAAGGGGGTTGCACCCGCCAAGAAGAAATAGTTGTTCACCCAGGACAAGGCAGAAACCAAGCAGATACCCGTCGATGAGGACGGGTCCACCAATGCCACTTTCACCATAGGCGCCAACCTCGAGCCTGAGCAGGAGGAGGCCCTGGTCAGGTTCCTGCGTGCAAGAAAGACGGTATTCGCTTGGGAGCCTGACCAGTTGGCGGGGATCCCTAGGAGCGTAATCGAGCATCACCTCAACGTGTGCCCCAACGCGCGCCCTGTGAAGCAGAAGGCAAGACGGCAGTCCACAGAAAAGCAGGCCTTCATCGTCCAAGAGACCCGCAAACTAGAAGCCGCTGGGGTCATTCGCGAGGTCCGATACCCGGATTGGTTGGCCAACCCTGTCGTTGTGCCAAAGAAGGGAGGGAAGGAGCGCATGTGTGTCGACTTCACCAACTTCAACAAGGCATGCCCGCAAGATCCGTTCCCGCGCCCCCGCATCGACCAGATCGTCGATTTCACCGCAGAATGCGACCTCCTATGCTTCTTGGATGCCTTCTCTGGGTATCAGCAGATCAAGATGGCGGTAGAAGACGTCGAAAAGACAGCCTTCCTAACCCCGTGTGGGGTGTACTGCTACACATGCATGCCATTCGGGCTGCGTAACGCAGGGGCGACCTTTCAGCGGCTGATGCACATCACCTTGGGCCCGCAGCTCGGGAAGAATGTTGAGGCTTACGTCGATGACATTGTGGTGAAGTCTCGGGAGGCCTGGACCCTGATACAAGACCTGGAGGAAACTTTCGCGAGCCTCAACACAGTGAACCTGCGGCTCAACCCAGAGAAGTGTGTGTTCGGAGTCCCCTCGGGCAAGCTCTTGGGTTTCCTCGTGTCCCACTGAGGCATCGAGGCTAACCCGAAAAAGGTCAAGGCGGTCGAGGACATGAGCCCGCCAAAGACCCTTAGAGAAATGCAAAAGCTCACTGGGCGCGTGACCGCGCTAGGGAGCTTCATCTCCAAGTTGGGGGAGCGAGCGCTGCCCTTCTTCCAGCTAATGAAGAAAAAGGGGCCCTTTGAATGGACCGAAGAGGCCGACAAGGCATTCCAGGATCTCAAGAGATACCTGACCAGCCCTCCGGTCATGGTGGCTCCGCGCCCTCAAGAGCCCCTGGTGCTTTACCTCGCCGCCACTCCCTACTCCGCCAGCGCAGCCCTGGTGCCGGTTAGGGAGGATCAAAACCACAGCACCAGCCCGGGACAAGGCAAAACAGGAACAAGGAAGGCCCACAGAAACCTCCACCACGACTGAGGAGGATCAGCCGCCGTAGAGGAGTACACCGGAGGCGGAAGAGGCCCCTCTCCCAGATGGCCAGCCTCAGGAGGCCTCATCGCCGCAGGAGGCGCCATGGTCTCCGGAGGGCGCCACCAGCACTGACGCACCCAACCTCGTTGAGCACCCATTGTACTTCGTCAGCACTGTGTTGCGGGATGCGAGGGCATGGTACCCCATGCCTCAGAAGCTCCTCCTCGCGCTACTGGTGGCCTCGCGCAAGCTGCGGCACTATTTTCAGGGTCACCCCATCAAGGTCGTCTCGTCATACCCCCTGGAGAGAGTGCCCAGGAGCCCTAACTCAGCTGGAAGGGTCGCTGAGTGGAACATAGAACTGCAAGCGTTTCAGCTCGAATTCAGCACGACCAGAGTCATCAAGGGAGCAGCATTAGCAGATTTTGTGGCAGAATGGACGGAGGCACCAGGCCTCAACGCCGACGGGGATCGGTCCCTCTCCCCGGGAAGCGAGGCGCTAGAAGGCTGGGTCGTGTACTTCGATGGGGCGTTCTCCAGGCATGGCGCTGGGGCTGGGGCGGTGCTTATATCGCCCACTCAGGACAAGCTCTACTGCGCTGTACAGCTCTGTTTCCAGCAAGGTGAAAAGGTCTCCAACAACATAGCGGAGTATGAAGGTTTAATAGCGGGCTTGAAGGCCGCAGCTGCCCTGGGGGTGAAACGCCTCACCATCAAGGGCGATTCGCAGCTCCTTGTCAATTTCTCCAACAAGGTGTACGAGCCGAAAGATGAGCACATGGAAGCCTACCTTGCGGAGGTCCGCAGGATGGAGAAGCAGTTCTGGGGGTTGGAGTTGCAGCATGTGCCCCGTGGCACCAATCAGGAGGCCGACGACATCGCCAAACGGGCGTCCAGGCGGTTACCTCAGAAGCCTGGCGTCTTCGAGGAGCGGCTCTTCAAGCCCTCAGCCCTGCCGTCATTGTCAAACACGGCTCAGCCTCAGGAGGAGCTCCCCCAGCCACCTACCTCAGGAGCCCCGGTCTGTGGCCCGGCCTTAGGAGCACGCCTGCTCCTGATGATGGAACCTCAAGAGGGGTGCTGGATCACGGAGCCCCGGAGTTACTTAACACAAGGGACCCTGCCGATGAAGGAGGAGGAAGCGGAGCGTGTGGCACGGCAGGCCACGGCATACCGCATCAAGGATGGAGAGCTCTACCGGAAGCGACCAAACGATGTATCCCTGCGCTACATCTCCAGGGAGCAAGGAAAGGAACTGCTGGAAGATATACACGGCGGAGACTGTGGACATCATTCATCATCACGGACCCTCGTCGACAAGGCGTTCCGCAGTGGGTTTTATTGGCCCACCGCACTCAATGACGCCGTCGAACTGGTGAAAGCTTGTGAGGCCTGCAAGTTCCACGCCAAGCAGATCCATCAGCCGGCAGGAGGCCTGCAGACTATACCCCTTTCGTGGCCATTCATAGTCTGGGGGCAGGACATCCTGGGCCCGTTTCCTCGGGTGCCAGGGGGCTACCGCTACCTCTATGTCGTTGTGGACAAGTTCACCAAGTGGGCTGAAGTAGAGGCCATCCGCACCATCCCCGCGGGTTCCGCGGTCAAGTTCATCAGGGGCATCGTGAGCCGGTTCGGGGTGCCGAACCGCATCATCATAGACAAGGTTCGCAGTTCACCAGTAACCACTTCAAAACATACTGTGCTAACCTTGGAATGCAGATATGCTACACTTCAGTGGCGCACCCCCGAAGCAACGGCCAGGCCGAGCGAGCCAACGCAGAGGTCCTGAGGGGCCTCAAGACCAGGACGTTCAAGAAGAAGTTGGAGGCCTGCGGCAGAGGTTGGTACGACGAGCTTCAGTCCGTGTTGTGGTCCATCCGCACAACCGCGACCAAGCCGAATGGAGAGACCCCGTTCTTCCTGGTCTACAAAGCCGAAGCGGTCCTCCCTCACGAGGTCAGACGTCGCTCCGCGCGGGTCCTGGCGTTCGACGAGGCGCAGCAGGACGCCATGCGGGGGATGGACCTCGTGCTGGGGGAGGAACGTTGCCGAGAAGCCGCACTACGAGCGGCGAGGTACCAACAAGCACTGCGACGATATCACTGCCGCAACATGCGCCCCAGAACTTTCGAGGTAGGAGACCTCGTGCTCAGGCGGGTTCTCTCCAGGGAGGGACTGCACAAGCTCTCTCCCATGTGGGAGGGCCCGTTCAAGGTTGTTCATGTTTCCAGGTCCGGCTCCGCGCGGTTGGAGACTCGGGAGGGGGTGCAGGTCCAGAACGCATGGAACATCCAGCACCTCCGGAGGTTCCACCCCTAAAAAGGCCCAGAGCCTGTGAAGAAGGCGAATGCCTATGAAGATTATCCTTTTTGGAAAAGGTCCAGAGCCTGTGAAGAAGGCGAATGCCTGTGAAGATTATCCTTTTTGGAAAAGGCCCAGAGCCTGTGAAGAAGGCGAATGCCTGTGAAGATTATCCTTTTTGGAAAAGGCCCAGAGCCTGTGAAGAAGGCAAATGCCTGTGAGGATTATCCTTTTTGGAAAAGGCCCAGAGCCTGTGAAGAAGGCGAATGCCTGTGAAGCTGTCGCGTTTTGGAAAAGGCCGAGAGCCTGTGAAGAAGGCGAATGCCTGTGAAGCTGTCGCGTTTTGGAAAGGGCCCGGAGCCTATGAAGAGGGCAAATGCCCGTGAAGCCTGCTTCCCCCAAGAAAGGCCCGGAGCCTGTGAAGAAGGCCAACGCCTGTGAAGCTCGCCGCCCGTGAAACTCTCACGTAATAATGAGTTGGGGCTGTACACGCCCTGGAGTCTCAGGAGCGCCGGCCTCAGGCCCTGGGGCTCCCTCCCACGCCTAATGGCAGCACTTAGCTCCGCGCTCGTGAGAAGACGTCGAAGACTAGATTAGGTGCCGGACGCGGCTTTTTCATTTGCTTTCCGCAGTTGGCTTGTTCATTCTCATTCGAAGTTTTATTGAAGCTGTTGCCATCTTTGGCTTGTGGTTCTTCGACTTTTCACTCTCCTGCCTCGATTTCTCTTATGAAAGGCCTCGCGAGGGGGGCAGCCGAGCGATCTCGCGATTGTTCCTGTCCTAGTCGTTCAAAGGTTTCGCGACCTGGGTCCATTGCAAGAGCACCCCTCCAGTCCGTGCC
>NC_041382.1:749739249-749792506 GCF_002162155.2 Triticum dicoccoides | reverse complement strand
GGGAACTATCCACGCGCAGGCACGGAGCCGAAAGGCACGATAACAGAAGCAAAGCGATGATTAACAGCAGTAACCCAAACACGCCCCCGCGGGGCTCCACGCTACTGTCTTTTTACGTAGGAAAAAGGAAAAGAAAGAACAAATCAGGCGCAGCTCGCCTCACACCAGCCTGCAGGGAAGACTCGAGCTGCCTCCAGGGCTCAGGAAGACTCCCTCTCGCGCTTCACCGAGGTGCGACGGCGGGCAGACACGCTACAACCTCCCAAGCAGGTACGACGGCGTGGAGGCTGACCGCGGCCACCGCTAGAAGAGTCGCCGCCTGAAGAAGAACCGGTGAAGCTTGGGGAACCCTGAGCGCCGCCAATCACGCGAGCGCTGTCCTCTCCATCATCGCCGGGGCTGGGTTCCTGGCCGTGGTCGTCGTCCTCAGGGAGCACCCTGCGCGGCGACCATCTTCCCCAAACACCCTCACATAGAGGGTGGCATCCCCGTCAAACTTGAAGTGCAGGGTGCACCGACGGCTCAGGCCACGCACGCGGGCAAACGTCTGCCAACCGCGGGTCAAGGCCAGGCTCCCGGCTGCGGAGACCTCCAGTGAAGCCCATGAGGCCCGGCTGCAGCAGCCGTCTGCCTAAAGCCAGAGGCCGCCCGGGGTGCCGGCTGGGAGCTCACCGAGGAGGAAGCGAGGAAGTTGAAGCCGGGTGCTAGTCGGCTCTGCCGACCACACAACAAACTCCGGCAGCACCTCTGCAGCGCGAAAGCGCGGCCTAGGGGAACGCGCGACCGAAGCGCGCCCCCCCGGCGCAGCAGTCCGCCCGTCACCATGCTGGAAATCGTCTCCACGGCCGCGGGGAGCTGCCGTGGTGGCCGCAGGATGTTTACGAGGGCGCCCTCAGCCGCGCTTGGGCGGGGAGAGGCAGGCTCAACCTGGCGAGCCTTCCCCTTCTCTGCGGCCGAGAACCTCCTCGACAGGGCCATGAAGAAGAAGGAGAAGCAAGGGGGGATGAACTGGAAGGGCGCACGCCGATCCGTACTTATAGCCGGCGAGGGCCAACCGTCGGCCCCCACGATCGCAGGTAATCATGACCCGCTTTGCATGCAGGGACTTGTCCAATCCGTGTAGTTGCCGAGGCGCCGTGGGGGAGTGGAGATGCCCACGTCCAATCAACCGCCACGCGGCGCCCAAGGCCGCAGGCTGTTAGGGCTCGCGGCGCTTCGCTCTTGCCCTTTCGCCTCCCTGCACGGCCAAGTCCGGGCGCGCCTTGGGCCCGGGGGCTACTGTCGGCATTCTGGGAACGGGGGTCCCCAGACTTGCCTGCCTGCGGCCTGCGGCGTGGCTCGAGGAGGGGCCCAGCATGGCGCATCTTCATCAACACAGACCCAAGACCCTCGCGAGGGGTCAAGCCTCGCGGGGCGGACGACACGGAGCTTCCTCAGGCACGACCTCATCAGGCTGTCTCGCGAGGAGGCGGAGAGACCAAGGCGGGGTACCTCACGAGGTGCCCGTGACGCAAGCCATGACAACCAAGGGTGCCAGGCGGGCGCCAGCCCGTGCAGTGTCCTCCTTTCCTCTTTGGTGCAAAGGGAGCAAGCGCAGGCGAGAGCATCAAGCAAAGGCACCCGTTTCGGTGCAACGAGACCAAGAACAGCCCAACGGCAGGGAGGAAGTCATTGTGGAGCCCAAGCCAGCGTCACCGCCAGAGCCTTTGGCAGGCTAGGACCAACTTTAGTCAGGATAAGTGTACCAGATGTTCCCCTTCAAATTGGCCAATTGTTGGCGCCCTTCCTGCTCAATATTTTGGAAGAGGCCCAAGGCCTTTGACTATAAATAGGACTAGCCACCCCTAGGGTAGAGGGGATCTAGAATCGGCCAACCCAGAAACAAGCTGGGATCGGATCGAGTAGCATCACACACACACACAGAGAGAAGGGTGATTGAACTCCTCCCAGCAGTTCATCGCCCCAGCCAAGAACAGACCCTCGCGAGGCTGTTCTTCCTTGTATTGCTCATCATCATCAGCCCAAAAGGCAATCCACCACACCACACACTGGAGTAGGGTATTACACCACAACGGTGGCCCGAACCAGTATAAACTCCGTGCCTCTTGTGCTGTTCTTTCCATAGCTTAGATCTTAGCATGGCGGTGGGGCGCAGGTAGGTAGAAGTTGAAATCTCCGCGCGCACCCCAATGTTCGAACCTCAAGGGTCTGCCGGAACCCGAAATCCGACACCGAAGGCCCGACAAGGGTCTCGCTGTGGCACCGCGGTCATCCTCGGCAAGGATCTTGCCGGGGGTCTCGTGGATTTCCTTGTCAAGGATCTCGACAAGGATCGTCGTCTTCTAGTTCCCATCTGATCTTGTGTATCTATGATCTCTACAAAGATCTACATGCCACCACAGAGGTGCCTCCCGAGCCTTGGTTCCAATATGGTTGATGGTGTTGGAACCCCTTGGGCTCAAGGGTGGCGCGCTCTGCTGGCGTCAGGCAAGTTGCCCCGGCAAGGATCTTGCCGAGGCTGCGGAAGCCACCCCGGCAAGGGTGTTACCGGGGGAGTCCACCTCACCCTCTTGCTCTCTTTGCGCCTCTGGTCTTGGTGTTGCTTTGGTCGTCTTGTGCTCCGGTGTCCCTCCTCTGCCCTGCTTAGTGTGGCCGTGGGCGCGGCCCTCACTGCCCATGCACAAGTAAAGGGATGCAAAAGGAGAGCCCCTACTTTTGTACACCGACAGGAGCCCCTGGGCCTGGGCCACACATAAGTGCGACGCGTTGTTGGGCTAGGCCCAAAACGGTGCGTGGGCAGGTGGGGGTCATGCGTAACATGGGGGTCATGGTAAAGAGGCGGCTCGCGCCTTCCCCGTAAAAAGGAGTAAGCGCGGGCGCGCTGCTCATTTACCCCTTGTGCCTTCTCCAATCTCAGAACCGTCGTCCCCTCCTTCTTCCTCCTGAAGCCCTTGCTCTCGCTCGCCACCGCCGCGTTTTCGCTACCCTTTCTCCTCCACCTCTCGCAGCTGCCATGGCACCCAAAACCAGCAAAGGCAAAGGAGTGGCCAAGGATGCCGGGGGGACAGAGCCGCCGGAGACCGAGTCGGTGGCGCTATGGACGCAGCTCGCCTACTTTCCCTTGACCGTCGACGCGGTCACCTCCGAGACAACTTCAGGCCCCTGTGGGGGTGCAAGACTGGGGGAGAGTCGACGGGGCATCCGGCCACGAGCGTCATCCCCGCTGATTGCGCCAAGGCCTCCCCGAATCGGTACCCATTCTTCGTCGACTACTTTTCCTGCGGCCTCTGCCCCCTTTTCTCCTATTTCTTCAACGACATCATGCACACTGGCCGTTGTACGCACGTGTACATGCTACATGTGCGCCTCTACTTGCTCTACATCGACCAGTATGTACATACATGTTCGTGACCAGAATGACAACGCTACGTACGCTTCGACCAGGTGGGTTCCGACTGTCATGCAGTTCCTTGCGTGTGAAGATATAGCTGGTGGGTCCTAGCAATCAGGGGGCGAATCATTGTTTTTGCCGGGACGCAGTTCCTTGTGTTCGAAGATGTAGCTGGTGGGTCCCAGCAGTCAGAGGGGAAACATTTTTTTTGTGAAATACGGTGGCCCGTCCGGTGGGTCCTCGTTGTCAGGTGCAGGAATATTTATTTTCCGCGTAATAAGGAGGTACTTTCTTGCGGCTGTCATGGACTCAGTTGTCAGCCTGTCCATGTACAGTACTCTTCCGATGGAAGTCGGTCATTGACCACATTGACCATGCCACGCCGAGAGCACCAAGGCAGTGGACGACGGCGAGGCCTAGGAAGGGGACGACGAGGAGCCGGGGAAGACGCAACAGTGGATGCCCACGCGTAGAGGAGTATGAGGGTTCACTACTTCACTACGGTGTGAGGCTGCCGTCGCCGCAGAATAACAGGGGGTGTGGGTGAGTAGAGGGATGGCCTGACCAGCGGTGGGAGTAGTAGGGACGGTGAGATCTCCGCGGCATCGCAGCCGGCCACAGGAGGCAGGAGCATGAGGCACGACCGGCGCTGGTTTGGGCGGCTGGAGCAAGAAGACCAGAGGTTGAAGAAACACTACGGCCGTTGGATCGACATCGTACGGTCACTGGAGCTAGAATCGTGCATATTGAATAAGTTGCCAAAGCCCTCTGTCCCCGTCAACTTAGTAGGCCCACAAGTCATCTTCCCACTATACTGGGTCCCAGCTAGCAGGCGGAGTATTCATTTTTGTGCGTAATAAGGAGGCACTTCCTTGCGTGCGAAGATATAGCTGGTGGGTCCGAGCTGTCAGCGGCGGTAACGTTTTTTTTGCGAAATACAGAGGCCCTTTCGGTGGGTCCCATATGTCAGGTGGAGGAATCATTAATTTGCACATTATAAGGAGGCATTTCCTTGCGTGCGGCCGTGGACCCAGCTGTCAGCCTCTCCACGTACAGTCCACTTCAGATGCATGTCGGTCATTGACCATGTTGACCAGGCCGCGCCGAGAGCACCAGGGCGGTGGACGACGGCGAGGCCTAGGAAGGGATACACACGGAGCCAGGGAAGACTTGGCAATTGTTTCCCACGCGGAGGGGAGTACGACTGTATGAGGGTTTACTGGTTCGTCTGCCGTCGTCGGAGAATAACAGCATGTGTGGGTGAGTAGAGGGATGGCTAGGCCAGCGATGGGAGTACGGTGGGGCAGTGAGGCCTGCGCGGCAGCACAGCCGGCCATGGGAGGCGGGAGCAGGCGGTCCTGCCGGCACTGGATTTGGCGGCTGGAGCAAGAAGATCAGAGATTGAAGAAACACAACGGTCCTTGGATTGACATCCAACGGCTATGTCTACTAGAATCGTTTGTTGACGTATATAATAACTAAAAAAATCTTGCATACGCGTCAACTTAATAGGCCCACAAGTCAGACCATTCCCTCTTTTTTTAATAATTTATATATCTCTCATTGTGACTTCTTATGCAATTTATTGCAGCTCGTTTTCTTGTTGGCCAGGGCCAATTTCGCATATTTCTATGGGTTCCAAACTATTTTTAATACCGAATGTCGAGCCAGATTTAAAGTACTTTGAAGATATATTTAAATTAGGTTAATGCCCAGTGAAACAGGAATCTAGAAATGTGAAAAACTTCAGAAATTATAAAGTAATTGCCAATTTGTCATTTGTTTTTATATTTACAACCCATTTCATATTACTTTCAAGATTTGCAGGACTCTTGAAAGAGTTGCAGCCCATAAGGGCGTAGAAAAATAAGTAGGCCTGGATAGGGTATACTTCAGAAAAAATAAAATGGGCTCATTGTCACAAAGAAAAAATAGTTGGGCTGGTCACATGGTGAACATAAAATATAAGCCTGGGCTAGACGGGCCAAACCCAGTTCAAACCCTGCTCCGTCTCAACAATAACAAAAAAAATTACTGCTCGAGCAGCTACGTCCCAGGTGTCAGCCGATCTTGTGCTGTTCTCTTGTCTATTGACTATATACACTCACAATGTCGTGGGTCCCAGATGTCAGGAAAACACTAGGAGGAAGCATTTTATTTTTCCATACGCTGACATGCATGGTGGGCCCCTACTGTCATCCTCTCCACGTACTTCTGCCGATTCATGTTGTTTGTTGACCATGTTGCCAACGCGAGAGGGTGGCACCGTGGCGAGCACACCAAAGCGTGTGGAGGACGACGACGCGGCCTCAGACGTCGGCGTTAATGATTTAGGAGACGGTGGGGCGGCGATGCGTGCGCTGAGGCGCAGCCAGCCGTGGGAGGCGGAAGCAGGCGGCCCCGCCGGCGCTGGTTTGGTTTTGGCAGCCAGAGGAAGACATGACTGAAGAAACACGACAGACTGTAAAAGCAGCATGAGTACTTAACAACCTTAACTGAAACCAGCAGGGGCACTTAACAACCATAGCTAAAAGCAGTATGAGTACTTATACAGGTTCAACCGTACAAGCACGCCTCGAACAATGCTACTTTGCCGACAATTAACCAAGGGTGAGGCCGCCAAGCCCCAGGACAAGGCCCAGGCGCCACCCCGCGCATCCACAACCTTCTGAAAGTAGCTTCGTCTCGCAATGTGGTCAATAAACAGGCTATTCGCTTTAGAGCCATGGAAAAGCAGGAACATAATCTTCTGTCCTATTCTCCAAGATGGACAGGCCTTCTTTATTTGAGACCACCCATGAATAAGTATCTTTTCACCTCCAAGGGGAATGGAGTAGGTCGACATAAACATCATGTTGTGACCAAGCGCAAGTCTAACCCGGCCATGGTCAGGCATCTGTATAGGAACAATAGAACTGGGCAGTTTCTGTTTCAAGAAGATCACAGCTGTAAAATTGTGTATAAGCAATAGTTTATGAACAACATATATAATAGAAAACAGCTCGTACCATAAGTTTCTCGACACAGTTGGACCTGTTCAACGAGTGCAGCAGTGGCACACATATCCCACGTGGCCTTCCACCATTGAAACGCCCCACAAGGATCTCAAAGACGATCAATAAAGTGTAGGAACTTGTGGATGTCGTCCCAGTCAACTTCAGTGCCATCAGTAACAGCCGAGTAGTTACAGAATAACAAACGAGCAGCCTGCTTAACTCTGAAAAAACCTACACATGCCACCAATTATAAGAAACTATTAGTTAGAAGTAGCATCTTCGTGAGAGATTCGTTGCTACTTCTAAAGTTAAATTGTGATTAGTTAGACAGAATAGGTGGATTAAGAAGTAATCGAGGCAACAAGAAAGAACCAGATACAAAACTAACATGGATGAACAATTGGAATGACGTCGGGGTGGAAGATCGCAGTGAAGATGAGACCAGGTTCTGCTATTTCCATCAACATTCGTGCGCTAACTTTCAGTCTGTAACACTTGAGAAAGTTTATCCAAGTTTGTCCATAAAAAAAGCAGCAATCTTCTTGGTTCATGAACCCAACTCAGAACTTATATCCATGGCTTGTCTTCATTGTGACCATTAAACTGGTGTATTCAGTTATGGCAGGGCCGAGCATCTTGAGTATATGTGTTCTGGCAGAGCAAATAATGCACTGCAGGAAAAATAATATGAGAACACAATGTATTCCCTATCCAAATCTAGAAATAACTTCCTCCTTCACGTCAGTGTTGACCATTGTACTGGTAGTACCTTTTATCCAAATATAGCAATCCAAATTTCCAAATTAGTCGGCAGCATGCTCAAAAAACCCCCACCCTCCCGGATAGAAAAGAGGATTCTAGGAACATATATACTGTGCACGTTTTAAAATCCTGTGTTAGGATGAGAAGGAACAAGTGTGGTATCCCGCCGAGGGCGCATAAACCTGTAGGGTCCTCGCACTTTGGGCACTGCAAATGAAACACACTAGATTCAGTAGGAAGAAAAATGCATCAACGACGGCGGCTTCCATCCTAGGATTACCCGCGACCAAGGACTTGGATTTATCGGGGATGGATGAAGAATTTGTACCAGGTTCTCCATGAGAAAACCCTATGCAATCGCCGAGAGGGGGTTTTCTCTGAACAAGCAGACGAGGAAGAAGGGGATTCTGGCCCAGTGAAATATTGCCGCTTCGTCCGTCCAGCTTACTGCTAAAGCTGGAAGGGGGGTTGTGATTTAACGGCTCATTGGGCATTACTGCGGCGCTACAACCAGGGTGTGTCTACCATGCAGTTGTGCACTCTAATTTGTGCATATGGCACGTGGACCCCGTTGCCGGATGCCCCACATATCAGCGAAAGGAAGTAGAAAGATAGGAGTAACTAGTTACACATAAATATATTTTTGATAAAGAGATACTCCCTCTATAAAGAAATATACAAATCTTTTATATCACAACTTTATACATAAGAAAAATCAAGGGGAATATATATAACATATATAATTATAAAAAACAGAGTTGTTTTTAACACAGTATAGACGAGTTGGTGATGATGGTGTGCCTGCCATCCTGGAATATAGGTCGTCCGATTTATATCTGACGGATAGGAAGGAAACTATGGCAATTTTGCAAAAAGGTACCCACACTCCTCTCCACATTTGCAAATAAGGCCTTCCCTCGTTCATCCTTTTCTCTCACAAGTTAAAATACTCATACAAATGCATCTTGATGTTAAGTGCAATGCATGGGCATTATGGGGGTTCAGCTGAGAATATAATACTCACACAGGCTCACGGTTGTCGCCATAGGCCCACCCTGCATGTTTGGGGGCCATGTGTTCTACCTCGGAGCTTTTCATATTGCAAGCGATCGGTACGGTGCTGGTTTTAGATGCTGTCGCAAGGCGAATACACAAAATTGAATAAAGCACGGCAGCTGTTGGGATGAAATCGAACGACAGTTCCTAACCAGCAATGAGAGTTGCAATTCTATCAATGATATACCATGTGATAAATAATATTGTCGTATTACTTATACACACAGGACACCTGTTTCACCATGCCAGATTATTACATCAAAATCTCTCTAAGGATAGATCAGTTCGGCAGTTGTGTGCTGCTACTGAAGAATTTCAATGTTGAATTGGAACCGCTCTCCTTGCCGAGAAAGTTCGATTCTGAGATCATCCCCTATCGCAAGATATGATTTAGATTTGAACCTTGACCATCCTTTAGCATCAATCCTCATGCGACCATTCTTTGTACTTACGGTATATTGAGCAGGTTCATTCACACCAAGGTTGCGCATGGTAAGAGAAACTTGGCCGTTGTCGCCCGGATTGTTGAACGACTCCCTTGCTCTAGGAATTCTCTGTTTGCAAGCAAGAAGACATACCTAAACAGTTAGATCAACACAGTGAATCGTGCGAAACAACATGTAAAGAAGAAAGAACGAAGCACTTGGGCGGCCAATGCTTACCAAGAAGGTGGACATGTCGGTTTTTGTAAGGACTTTGGTATATGAAGTGCGAACTGCAGCCCAGTCTATTGCCGGTGCAACTGCTCGTTCGGTTGCCCCTGCACGGGCCAGAGCAGATGCAAGTGCAAGTGTTGGTGTAGGAGCTGAAGCCGCTGCTGCTGCCGGAGATGGTGCTCCTTGTAAAGCTGGTGCCGGTGTCGGAGTAGGTGCCGGTGTCGATGCCCGATCCTCCGGTAGATCAGCCTGATCCGCTGACGCGGTCGTTGCCCAGTCCTCAGCTGGATCAGACTGAGCTGCTGCCACTGTCAGTGCTTGAGCAACTACTGGTGCTCGATCCGTTGCTGAAGGTGGTACCGATGTGCGAGACAGCGGCGATCGTGTCTGGTCTGCTATGATCAGCTTTCTAACTTGACTAGGCTCTGTGACCATGATCCAGTTTTTTCCTTCATTTCTTTTAAACGCGAGAAGGACTAATTGTGGCATTTTTGTTAAACCAAACTAGAGTGCATCATAGGGATTTAGCTTGTACTCAGACAACAGACTAATCCAATTTTTCCTAGTAATATAAGAGATGGACAGTGCCTTCATTACAGACATGACATAAGAAGTGAAACCTGCAAAAATAGCCATCATAGAGCAAACCAAACGGTTTATTCTGTGATGAATGTCACATGGCAAAACCTACAACGTAAAATTGTAGGAAAAGAAAGAAAACATGACATTAAATCAATAAGATTTAGACAGTAAATCAATAAGATTTACATGATGTGACACGAGTGAATCCTTACCAGGAAATCACTATGTTGAAGTACTAAACAGAAGATTGATCGTCCACCTACGGGTGGCATGCAGGGGCCCTACCTGCTCCCACAAGCAGGACAGTCCAAAGGTCGTGACAAATCGTATGGACCGAACATCCATGGGACTGGAAATCCTGGTGGGTGCGATAAACACTACAATGCATACAGATATTGGAGTGCAACCATAATTGATAATCTGTCCTCACAAAAAAGATGATCTGGATACTTCAAAATATACAGACTGAATTGAGTGGACAGACTTAACATAGACCGTTCTCAGGACTGACCACACAGCAAAAGCGGCAATACTAATAAACAATACAGGGTTCACAAATACAAATCAAGTATTGAACAATAGTACTTACTACAGACAAGCAAAGTTGCACTAATTAAACTCTGCAGACTATTTCTTGCCACCGACCTACGTGATGAACCCGACATAACTGACTAGGCCATGGATTTTGTGAGAGATGTCTACATGCACCATCACCATCTCGTCAACCTTGGAGAACCTAACAGAGTGGTCTTTCCTCTCATAAACATGATGATGAAGACATGCCACATCAGATTTGTTGGGAAGCTTTACAAGAACCACACCCTTCGTAATTGAAGGCACAACCAAAAATTGTTGTGGTCAAGTACAGCCTCGAGAACACGCCTGACAACAATGCTACATGAAAACACTAGTTCAGGACATGTGGCGACAAGGACACAACAACTAGATAGTTTAGCAGTAGAACTCATCGTCAGGTCTTCCAATTCACACGACATGACTTTGAGAACTTCATCTCCACCGCAGACCTGGTTCTAATTCAAACAGAAACCATATTTTATTACTACCTCCATTCAGAAATGAGTGAACAAAGACACTAGAACATGTCTTCAAAGGCATGAGAGCAGAGGGATTACTTGCAATATCCATAACACAAGTTACTGAGGCAAATATACCCTGTTAAAAGGTAGCATTGATGTTCATAAAGTACTCCCTCCGTCCCAAAATTCTTGTCTTAGATTTGTCTAGGTACGGATGTATCAAGTCACATTTTAGTATTAGATACATCCGTATCTAGACAAATCTAAGACAAGAAATTTGGGACAGAGGGAGTAGTTGAAAGTAATCTATAAGAAATCGGTGTCAACCTCTCGCATGTTTTGGTCAAAATAGGAATTTACAACTGTCATTTGGCACACAAAAATCACATGCAAGATCACCTAGAAAGTTGTACTACTAGTACTGCGTGTTAGATGAAAAAATACGATCAAGATCGAGAAAAAGAAAGTCAAGAAGAGATAGTCTCGGCGGGGTGCTTGCACTTCTTCGTACCATGAGCCTCGACGATTTTGGCCAGAGCCATAGACATCACTTCGGCCGGTGCTCCAGCGTCCATCAAGAAACTATCAAATAGAAATAAAAGAAAAGAAACCATAATCACAAACCCAAAAGAAGAACAGAGAGGGAGTTATAGGATCAGTCTCGGGGTTGCAAGACCGGGCCTTGGCCAGAATCAACACCATTGATGTCCTCACCTTTCCTTATTTGGGAGGGAAGAACAATGGCAGAAGCAGGTCGGGGTTTTCTTGAAGAAATGAGGGAGAAGCGAGTTGGGTAGAGAGGAAGCTGAGAGAGAAGAGTGAAATGATGGTTGCTTCGTCCGTCCAACTTACTGCTGTAAAGGAGGGGGTTTTGTGACTTGACGGCTCATTGGGCATTACTGCGGTGCTTCGATCGGGGTAGTCTACCGCCACTCTACTACGGAGTAATTTAGTGCATGGCTGGTGGACCCCGATGCTGGCTATCCCACACATCGGCGAAAGTGAGTAATTTAGTGCATGGCTGGAGGAGGATTCGCACGGTAGAGCGTTCCCACTATTTTTTTGAAGAAAAAAATGATTGTGATGCCCCCGATTTGACCGTACACTAATCATACACGCAAACGTGTATGATCAAGACCAGGGACTCATGGGAAGATATCACAACACAACTCTACAAATAAAATAAGTCATACAAGCATCACATTACAAGCCAGCGGCCTCGAGGGCTCGAATACAAGAGCTCGATCATAGACGAGTCAGCGGAAGCAACAATATCTAAGTACAGACATAAGTTAAACAAGTTTGCCTTAAGAAGGCTAGCACAAACTGGGATACAGATCGAAAGAGGCGTAGGCCTCCTGCCTGGGATCCTCCTAAACTACTCCTGGTCGTCGTCAGCGGCCTGCACGTAGTAGTAGGCACCTCCAGAGTAGTAGGAGTCGTCGTCAATGGTGGCGTCTTGCTCCTAGACTCCAACGTCTGGTCGCAGCAATCGGGTATAGGAAAGGGGGAAAAGGGGGAGCAAAACAACCGTGAGTACTCATCCAAAGTACTCGCAAGCAAGGAGCTACACTACATATCTATGCATTGGTATCAAATGAAATAAGCATATCATATGTGGACTGAACTGCAGAATGCCGGAATAAGAGGGGGATAGCTAGTCCTATCGAAGACTACGCTTCTGGTATCCTCCATCTTGCAGCAGAAGAAGAGAGTAGATGGTAACTTGACCAAGTATTATCGCATAGCATAATCCTAACTAATGATCCTCCCCTCGTCGCCCTATGAGAGAGCGACCACCGGTTGTATCTGGCACTTGGAAGTATGTGTTTTATTAAGTATCCGGTTATAGTTGTCATAAGGTCAAGGTACAACTCCAAGTCGTCCTGTTACCGAAGATCACGGCTATTCAAATAGATTAACTTCCCTGCAGGGGTGCACCACATTTCCCAACACGCTCGATCCCCTTTGTCAGGACACACTTTCCTGGGTCATGCCCGACCTTGGAAGATCAACACGTCGCAGCCCTACCTAGGCACAACAGAGAGGTCAGCACACCGGTCTAAATCCTATGGCGCAGGGGTCTGGGCCCATCGCCCATTGTACACCTGCACGTTGCGAGGGCGGCCGGAGAGCAGACCTAGCAACCTCCATTACAAAGGAAGTTGCGTTAGGCGATCCAACCCAGCGCACGCCGCTTAGTCGCTGACGTCACGAAGGCTTTGGCTAATACCACGACGTCGAGTGCCCATAACTGTCCCCGCGTAGTTGGTTATTGCGTATAGGCCAGTAGCCAGACTCAGATCAAATACCCAGATCTCATTAAGCGTGTTATTTTGAAGTAAACGCGAACGTCGACCAGGGCCAGGCCCACCTCTCTCCTAGGTGGTCTCAACCTGCCCTGTCGCTCCGCCATAAAGTAACAGTCGGGGCCGTCGGGAACCGAGGCCCACCACTACCTGCATGGAACCACCTGCCCCTTCAGCCCCCAACATCGGAATCACTTGCGGGTACTCAACGACCCGACCCAACTTTAGTGACAACATGTATAGTATATACCCGTGATCAACACCCGACGTGATCACGGCCCGATAGTATAGCATTGCAGACATACAAGAATGTAGGGCCACTGATGATAAACTAGCATCCTATACTAGGTATTCAGGATTGCAGGTAAGGTATCAATAGTTGTAGCAACAATGACAGACCACACATCAGAATAGGATTAACGGAAAGTAGTAACATGTTACACTTCTCTAATGCAAGCAGTAGAGAGAGATTAGGTGATATCTGGTGATCAAGGGGGGTGGCTTCCTGGTTGCTTTGGCGAGAGAGAGGGGTCGTCAACACAGTAGTCGATCGCAGGGGTACCGGCAGCGTTGTCGGTCTCGGTGTCTAGCGAGAGAAGAGGGGGGAAGAAACAATAAATATTAAGCAAACAGATGCATAGCGATGCATGACATGACAAGTAGCGGTGCTAGGGGTGCCCTAATGGCGTATGAGGTGATACCGATGCAGGAGGAAACATCTGGGAAAATATCCCCGGTGTTTTACGTTTCCGGACAGATGAATCGGAGGGGGAAAGTTGCATGTTCTCTATGCTAGGGATGTGTGGCGGACGAACGGGCTGCGTATTCAGACTTATCTTGTTGTTCTGAGCAACTTCCATGTACAAAGTATTTTCATCCGAGATACAGATTATTTTATATTAATTTTAAAAGTTTAAATTTATTTTCTGAATTTTTTTGAATTGTTTAAATCGAACTAAAGGCAGAATGTGCATTTGTTACCTAATGTTATGCTAGCCTATGTGTATGACAGTGGGACCTAAGGGGCTGGTCAACCATTTTACTTTGACTGGTCAAAGGTGAGATATGGCCCACATGTCATAGGCATCTAAATTAAATTAGTGTCTAGATTAGAATGGGGCCATATGTCATAGGCTATTAGGCTAATCTAGCACTAAACTCATACTAACTAAACAACAAAACTAATCCTAGGACTAATCTAGCTAATTAAATTAGACCTAACTAGTTTGGGTCGGCCGCACACACTCACACACACGTGCACTCACACGGCACACTCACACACACCATGCTGCATACACACACAACACATAACACACAATGCTAGAGGTTAAATATTATCAGAAGATAGCATTTTGTGATTTTCATAGGACTTAAACCATGCATGAAATGTATTTGGTCAACTGGGATAAAATGGAGTTTGTCAAGTATACTACCTTTCCATTTTTTAGTCCTGTTAACAATTGTTTTGCCGGAGTTTAGGGGTTGTCGAGAGGGTTACTCATTGTAGAATTAGAAAAGCTAGCTAGCGCTACAGTAACTAAATGTTATTGTAGCTGCAGCACACGCATAGCAGCAGCTGTAGGCAGTGAGCAACAACGGCAATGGGGCAGTAGCGGCTGCGGGCGGCGAGGCCGGCCGGCCGTGGCCGCGTCAGGCAGAGGCGGGCGACGGCCGCGGCAGCAGTGGCGGCCAGCACCAGTTACAAACGGTGGCAGGAGGCGAGAAGCAGCAGCAGAGCAGAGCACGAAGAGCATGAGCGGTAGCAGTTGCAGGCAAGCAACAGAGTAGCGACAGCGGGCGTGAGCGCGTACGGGTGCGGAGCGGAGTGCAGCGGCAAGCAGCGGGGGCATGTCCATGCGCGGGCGCGCGGGGAAGAGGGCTCGCGTGGCGCTGGTGGAGAGGCTAACGGGGCACGATGAGGGTGAGCACGGGTTTGAACGGGCGTGACGCTATAGCTTAAGATCGAGCGAACCTAGGGGCTAGACTGCATCTACATGGGCACGGGAGCACTCATGTGTGCCTAGCTGGCCCGAGGACGGCCGGTAGCCACGGCTGGGAGCACCACAGCGGCGGTGTGTTTTGGCCGGAGCAAAATGAAAACGACGACAGGACTATGGCTATGGGTCGAGAGTGTTTAGGAAGGGGAAACTTAGCGCAGCTCACCGCGAGTCAGAATAGGAGCTTGAGGAGGTCGGGGATGAAGTGAAGGAGATGAATTCGTCGATGGCATCGCGGTGGCCGGAGGTTGAGGACGACGGCGAACAGCTCGAAGCAAGCAGGGGCGAGGAGCTCGAGCTGGTCCTTGTAGACGATGTGGTAGATGACGGCGCTTATCGGGGACAACCTCTCACGGCACGGGGGCGATGGTGGCCACGCGGGCAAGGGGCTCCATGGTGGAGGCGATTCGGGTCCTTCCAGATCGAAGAGAGGGAGCAGGGGGAGAGGCGAATGGGGATCTAGGGTTCGTCGAGAGAGACAGGAGCGTCCTTGTAGGATGCTGGGGCGCCACAGGATGGCGGCCCCGTGGCCATCGGCGTCGTGGACGGACCCCCGGGTCCAGCGCGCCTGGGTGAGCAGTAGGTTGAAGAAAACCTTGGGGTGGGCTGGTATCAGGACCCCGATTCTAAGTCACACCGATCTAGCATGTCACACCTCATATCACTTTGCGGCCTCATGCACGGTATTCCCACGGGTGTCGCCTTACCATGGCCCGGGACCGTTTGCGCCTTTTGGCTCACGTATATGATAGTGTCGCTAGCATCCATATGACAGAGAACCCGGGCCGACATGACTAGTCATGAACCCAAAGTGGCACTAACTTACGGGGACAGGCATACATGAATCAACATCGAGCATGTCGGTCAGCAGCGTGCGAACCAGGCTGTAGCACTGGGCTAACAGGACTCCGATGAACCGGGCTGTAGCAGGCTAGGCAGGACTCCGGATGTCACCGCGTGACATTTCCCCGAAGGGACAGGCACATGAACGAAGTGAATCACATGCCGACCAGTCAAGTGTTCTAGAGCAGTAGTGCTGGGCTAGCAGGACTCCGGTGAACCGAGCTGTAGCGGACTACTATGGCTCATGGAAGCACAAGACTACATTTCCCCATAAGAGAGGCTACCAAGGATAAACAACTAGGTTGTCGGATCCCACACATACCAAGCATTTCAATCATACACACAATATGCTCAATATGTGCAAATACAACATGGCATCACAACATAACTCTACGACTCAAGTATTTATTCATTAGGCTCCGAGGAGCCAAGTATTACAAACATGGATCTCATGACCCAACATACATAGCATACAAGCAACAAGCACATGCGGAAGCTTAACTTGTCTGAGTACAGACAACTACAAAACAAGAAGGCTCAGAAGCCTGACTATCTACATGAATCTCCCAAGGGTACAAGATCGTAGCTGAGGTAACAAGCTAAATGTCGAAGTCCACCCGGAACTACTAGAGAGACAGACGTCTCTCTGCAAAACATAGAATAAGAAAACGTGAGAAGTATCTACATACGCATCAGTATCAACAAAGGGGTGGTGGAGTTTAACTGCAGCAAGCCAGCTTTGACTCAGTGGCTAACCTGAACTACGACTGCAAGCAACTCTTTTGAGGTGGCGCACATGAGTCCACATATTCACCATACCAATACACCACTATGGATCCGCTCCCGTCTCCCTGCGAGAACGCCATCCATAGAACTCACACTTATCTTGTGCATTTTAGAGTATCCACTTTCACTTGTCTATGAACTATGCAAGGGGTCCAAGTTTCCATATTCGAGGAATCCGGCTATTCGAATAGATAATGATAACCCTGCAGGGGTGTACTTCTTCACACACGCTCTCGCCACTTACCACCATGTACACATCGTGTATCTCGGCAACCTTCAAGCGGAAGCCTGGTGAGGGAGTCGGCCACGACCTGACTAATCACACAAGTCTCTTGTCCAGGTTTATCACCTATTCGGGTTCCATCCGCAAGGAGATCCGGACGGGGTGTCGCTCACGGCCCCAAACGATGTGTACAGGGTTCCCAAGCCCACCATCCGGGTGCCACTTGGTACACCGGGCCACTTTGCCTAGTCTGTCCCAAGCCCACCTGTATCGGGTGCCACTTGGTAGACTACTAACACTACCTACAAACACTAGAAACTAGTTGCAACTCCTGGACAGAGATCGAGTTGATTAATAAGTCGAGAGAGCTTGGAGCGCCCAGAGCCCAATGTGTGGTAGTAACTGTTCATGGATCACAAACATAGAACTCGGTTCCTGAGGACGGCTACAATGAGACAACCCACCATCTACACCTACATGGCCTCTCACCGCTACCTTTACCAAATCGTATTCACACACTTAGCTCACACACAGTAGGACATGTTCATCACCATTCCAATTCATCCCCGATGAATCAGACCTGACTCAACTCTAAGCAGTAGCAGGCATGACAAACAAGCATGAATGAGTAGGCACATCAGGGCTCAAACAACTCCTACTCATGCTAGTGGGTTTCATCTATTTACTGTGGCAATGACAGGTCATGGAGAGGAAAGGGGTTCAGCTACCGCAGCATGTAACGGTTGAATCGTTGTTGTCCTAATGCAGTAAAAGAGAGTAGGAGCGAGATAGTGGGATTGTATCGGAATGAACAAGGGGGTTTTGCTTGCCTAGCACTTCTAAAGATAGTATAGCTCTTCATCGGTGTCATCAAATTCATCGCTGGATCAACGTCTACGAGGGGGGACAAACACCGGCAACTGAGAAAGAACACAATCAACACATGACGATATGCAACAATATGATGCATGCTATGACATGGCAATATGAATGTGTTTTGGGCCGATGCAATCTAGAACATATTGAAATGAGTCCATTTGAACCAAAGATTCAAATGCAAACCCATTTTATGAAGTCATATTAGTGCATTAACTTGTTTCACCTAAACAACAAGGTTAAAGTTTTCTAACATGCATGAAACTAGTACAGATGGAAAGATTGGATTTTTCTGATCATTTTTCATATATAAATTATTTCATTCCGAGCTACGGTTGAATTTCTATGATTTTTAGAAGTTTGGGGTATTTTCTGAAATTTATAAATCATTTCTGATTTATTTTAATTCCGGAAAACTTTACTACGTCAACATTAAGTCATGCTGGCGTCAGCTGGTCAACAGGACCATCCAGGTCAAACCTGACAGGTGTGGCCCACCTGTCATTGACTCAGTGCTAACCAGGGTTTAGTTAAATCCTAACTAAAGTAATTAGAAGGGCTGGGGCCCACAGTCAACGAGTTAGTGGGTTTGCTAAAATTTAATTAGCATCTAAACTAAATTAGCAGGGCCTCGGGCCCACATGTTAATGACCCAGGGGGGTCAAACCCTGGTCAACCCGGGTCAAACTCGTCGGAGTTGACCCGACGCTCGTTGTCGGCAAGGCCAGAGATGGTGGAGGGGCTCGGGATTCCTCCTCCGGCGACCAAATGGCCGGCGGAGGGCATCTACGCGGAGCTGGGACTTGCCCACATCCATCTGTGCAAACGGCAGGGGCCGAGGTGGCCCGAGCTCGCCGGAGGCAAGCTTGCGGCGGTGGCCGGAGTTCGGGTGTGGAAAGGGTCGATGCTACGGGGCGCTAGAGGGATAAACTGGCAGGTGCTACGCGCTCCTAGGGGTTCACCGAGCACGATGACGCGCATAGGCGCAGGCAGTGGTGGCTCTGGCCACGTCGGTGAAGAACCATGGCGGCGGTGAGCTTTCGGCTCCGGTGGACAGCGGGGCTAGAGGAGGAGAACGACGACGGGGAAAGAGGGGTTCGGTAGAGGAGCTCACGGCGGGGTCTTTGGTGATCTCAGTGTGCTCGGGGATGGCCTGGTGATGATGAATTGGTCAACGACGGCCGTCGGTGCAGAGGGCGAAGATGGCGTCGACGACGGCGCTCCAGGGTGTCCGGCGTCATGTGGCTCGGCGGAGAGGAGCGGGGCATCACGGCGGATCTCGGGGGCGCGTTAGAGAGGCTCGGAGATGGCTGTGGCCATGGGGGAGCTCGTCAGCGGCGACGGTTGCGTTCGGTCGCACTCATGGAAGGGACTAGAAGGCAAAGGAGAGAGCAGAGAGTGAGGGAGAGGAGCAAGGAGATTCCAGGGGGGGTGCGTGGCGTCGTATGGAGTCGTCCAGGGCGTCGGCAGAAGCAGGAGGTGGCCGGCGTGCGACGGGCACACGCCCTCTGCCTACTGGCAGAGGTGGAAGAAGACCTCGGCGCCCCTAGTGGGCTGGGCCAATTCTCTCCTAGGCCAGGTTAGCAGGTAAGATTCTGCTCTATTTTATTTTTCTGTTCTATTTTCTTTTTCTATTTTTGCTATTATGTTTTGATTTAGTTGAAAGACCAAACCATTTTCAAAATTCATGAAAATAATTGTGTGAACTAAATGGACTTCTCCAAAGCTACACAACAATTTTCAGAATTATTGGACATATATTTATTATATAATAAATATAGATCCAATTCAAATAGTTATTGAATTAATTTCAAATGCCCAAAATAAATATATCTGAAACTCCAAAAATATTGGTTTTAATTTTCGTCTTGCCAATATTTTTACAGAATAACTGGAACATTTCCTTGGACTCATTTGAAAAGATTTTTAACGTTGATTATTTCTGAAGTGATTTTTGAGGGTTTCAACTAACCTCAATTCAACTTTCAGAATTTAGACATGATGCATGGATGCTCTCTTATGCAACTATTGCAAACAATTCTAGGGCTGTGACAGCTGGGCCGGCTGCTGAAACCACCGGGATAGAGTGCACAGTTAGGTTTTAGCCTTTCCTCTTCTTTAGTTTCGTTTTTTTAATCTTAGCCACTGGTTTCTAATTTATTGATTGTCCAAGCGATTTTTGCAAAAAAATAAATATTGGCACATAAATTCCTTGGAAAATTCTAAGGTTGCTCAAGAAGTTTGAGGCCAACTAGAAAGGTTTATAAATGTTTTTGCATTTAAATGGACCGCTTTAAATGTTGTTGGTACACTCTAAAATTAGTTATGGGCATTTTAGAAATTCTATCAAGTGGGGTTTCTTCATGTAAAATATCAGTGGATTATTTGAAATATTGTAAACACTTTTATTTTTCTGTATGAACAAATAAATATTTTAATGGCATTTTGAATTTAAATTTGAGTTTGATTTGTGACAAGTGGCATCTTAGCTTAGGAAAAATGATGACATGGCATGATAGCATGTGGTCAGTATAGCTAAGTACTGTGGGTGTTACATTACAGCAAGTGTTTCCACTCTTACGATGGAGGAGTGCAAAACATGGCAGCCACTTGAACATACACAGTGCTCCTACTACTAGGCATGTGGAGTGGTTCATACATTAGTACTACATAATCTTGTTACTAGTGTAGTAAGATATGACGGCAACAAATGATGTTGTGCGCATGTCAACTAAATGAACAGTAATGTAGTAACATAGTACCGCTTTTTCGACTGTTCGGTCAAGAATGAACGGTGAGATCAATATTAACAGAACTAGGTCTACAGTGCATAGAGAGTATGGTTCTAAAGTACTCCACGAAACATGAACCATATGAAGCATGAATAGTGTTAGGCAGGGTGTATGAAGGGTGCACGGGATGGGAGGAAAAGTTCCCTTCTCGACCCTCTTTTGGGTGTTTGGGAAGGGTGCATGAGTCCACACAAGTAGGTTAACACAAATACACGAAGAGGAAACAACTATATTGAGATGAGAATGCAACCAAACACACCCACACGCTTTGTGCTACAGTGGATGATCTTCACCGTTTGAGTTTGATCCAACGGTCATGTTGCCCCGAGACATGGACATGCCCATGCAGAGGGCGCCTAAACACCACCGAAGTCCCTCTGCTTCTCGAGGCGCACGACATTGGTGATGAAGGGGGCGAAACGGCTGAAAGGCAATGCAATCTACGGGAAGGAGGAGGGAGCCAGCCGAGGAGCAGGGAATATTTTGGTTTTCACCATGGTAAAACACCAGTCGACAACTTCTCACATCAAGGAGCAGTGGGTTTTATAGGCGGAGTCATCGTGACTAATTACTGCCGCGCCTGCTCCCGTCAATCAAAAAATTAAAAATCCTGTCGCGCCTGCTCCTGTCAATCAAAAAATTAAAAATCCTGCCGCACCCAAACACTAGAGCAACGTCGCGGTGGATATTTAAATTTACCTGCCGGCAAGTATATTAAAAAGGGGTGAAAAAACAAATATGGCGGTGGCCTAGCTAATCGGTCAAACTAGCCCAACTAGCTAGCCACCGTGCTTCACTGATGTACTCGACGGGAAAGGTGGTCTTTCGTGATTTGACGACTCATTTACTTGCTTCGGCGAAAACGCGCGGTAGGGCGTCCCAGTCAGGAAGAATATATGCGTGCACCACCCGGGAGGACCCTGAAACCGTGCGGTAGGGTGTGCCATGTCTCGGCATAGAGGAAAAATGTGCGTGTAAAAATATATTGTATCACACGTTGTACCTATGGTTCGACCTCGGGACCCAGCCAGTCGATCGAAAACACCCCACTAGCCACACAGCTTCATCATGCTAACGTGGCACGGAGGATAGGTGTGGTTAGCTCCGTCTCGACCAACCACAACGTCTCTTGTTCTAGGCGATTCTTCCATTTTCCAAGCTTTTTTTAGTTCTAATAACACCACGGCAAGCTAGCACCGATCTTCGTGTGTGCCCGTATAAAGGTTAGATGATGGAGAAAAGAGAGAGATCGCAGACCTGGGACCCACCAGTAAGTGAGTCAATGGTCATGCACGTGATGACGAGGCACTCCCTCTACTCTACCCGACGTGATACTGTATAAAATCAAGTTATGTGACAAAGCCAACAACCGTTGTTGTTTCAGGCTATCGACTTACGCTTTGTAGTGCAGGTTTCCAGTTCGAATCTCGTCTCTCAGATTTGTTAGTTTTAGGTCCAAATTTGATTAATGACAAGTGGGACCCCCGTGTGTTGTTCCGATATTTTAGTGTAGGATGGTTATTTTTTTGAACAAACACTTTGCGCGGTTAGACAAGTAACGGCACAAGTTACACGTATTTTGCAAGTTTACGAACAAAAATGACAGTGGCATAGAATATCACATCCACCCCGCAGCTTAGATATTAAGGTGATACGAGTTTTTACACTGTTGGTAGTGAGATCCAATGGCTTGGGAGTAGACTTTGTAATTATGCGCAATTTCCAAACTCTCCAAAGGTTTTTTTGCAAATAAAACATTCAGGCCTCGTGTGTGCCGCTGCATCTTGGATCCAACGGCTCCCCGTTGCTCATATTAGGTGCTCCCCGTAGCTTAATTACCCGCTACGGTTATATGAGCATCTAGGTCGTATGATTAGTGATCAGATGGCACATGCGTAGTACTTGTACTTTCTGCGCAATTCCCAAACTCTCTCAACCGTATATTGCAAAAACATTAAAACCTCCTACTATGGGCCGTTAGATCTTCGTGAGCTCTTATCACCATAGAATCTACGGTGCGGGAGCACCTCATATTCTCCCATGCGAGAAAACATAAGGTGCTCTCGCAGCTTGGATGCTATGGTGATACGAGCTTCGAGGTCGTTTCATCTAAGATCCAATGGCATCTGAGCAGTCTTTGTGCTTGTAAGAAGTGGCCAAATTCTTTGGGGGCTTTTCTGCAAAAAACCATTTGAACCACCGAGGAGGTGTTGGGTCACAAATCCAACGGCTCTGAGCATCTAAGGTGTGGTAGCACATGATATTCTTACACATAGGAGAATATGATGTCCTCTTCATCTTAGATGCTATGGTGATACGAGCTTCGAGGTCGTTGGATATGGGATCAAAGGGCATTTGAGTAGTTTTTGTAAAAAATTGTGTGCAATTCTCAAACTTATCAAGGATTCCTGTAAAAATATTAAGACATCATGTGAGCTGCTATATCTCAGATCTACAAGCTCCAAGCAACTTGTATCGGCATATAGCATCTAAGGTATGGGGGCACATGATATTCTCCCGGGGAGGAGGGGTGGGGGTGCACAACCAATCGGTGGTTGGGAGGGTGGGGACAAATATAATCTAAAAAACCCTAAACAGAGCTTCACAATTTTATCTAAGGTCGAGGGGTTGACCCCCGACAATCATAGCTCCGCCTAATTAAACACAACATTTGCATGTAATGTAGTACTAGACTTAATATTCATGTTTCAGTTTCATGTTCATTTTAAATATTGAATTGAGGACCATGTATGTCTTTTATTTTACTCCCTTCTTTCCTAAATATTAGTCTTTTTAGAGATTTCAAATGGACTGGCACATACGGATGTATATAGACATATTTTAGAGTGTAGATTCACTCATTTTGCTCCGTATGTAGTCACTTTTTGAAATCTCTAAAAGACTAATATTTAGGAATAGAAGGAGTATTTTTTAATTCGTGTCATACATGCATGGTTTGGAAAAATAGATGCACTATACTTATTGGATTGTTGTTGTGTTCGTGTGTGTGTGTGGTCATATGCTTGATACATACAAAGTTTTCTCACCTCCATATTGTTCATCTTTTAAATTTGAATTTGCATTGAAAAACTTACTAGGGATACCATGAAATGTGAAATCCACGTTGAAATCACTATATCACAAACTCACTCTAATTCAACAACTCGTCATAAATCAATTACCACGTTGAGATTAGTATTTGCAAGGAAAATATAGGCATTGTAATACACATAGATTCGTTCGGCAATTTAAAAGGTTCCTTTCGTATTCTCGAATGGTAGGACCCAACGGCGTACCAACTAGACCTTGGCTCGTGTTGATCCTAAAAAAATCGGGCTCGTGTCCTTCTGGTGTTGTGCGTGGTACGCACATTAGGCAACCCCAACCAGTCGAGCTTCTGTGTTTCGAGTCAAAATATCTAGTGGCTAGAATTCCAGCCCTAGGAAACTCGGATATATAACTTGTTTGAAGTCTAACTAAGCAAAATGTTTTACTAAATCCTTTCTTAAGAAATACAGCATGCCAGATGTATGGCTTGAAAATTTATTGCATGATGCAGGTTATGATATGATTTCGAATCCTGGATCTTAAATTTCGGAAAATCCAAAAGTGGCCATAAATTCTTGAATCTGAGCATGGTCACATGATATGGTACAAATATTACTTCGTAATTTTTTTCTTCAATTTGAGACAAGCTGCTTATGACAAGTTGCACAAATGAAGAGCCAAGGTATTTTGGAGCAAAGACCTGTCACGTTAAGTCGAACGCTTTCACTATTGAAACCGTGGGCGTTTACGTGCCGCCACGAGCCCTGCTTCTCATCGGCAGGTGATGTCCGAGCAAGCCTGTGAGTCGACGGGAGGCATGCGAGTAGACCGCTGCGCCGGCTGACAGGGAGGCGTGCGAGCAGACTGGTGTGCAGGCTCACCGGGAGGCGAGCCCTTTGACCAGGTTCCGCCGCCCACCTTCGTCCCAACTGCTCCCACTTTTAATGTTGTCGGCGCTGCAGTTTAAAATCAACCCCGCACTTCCTGGTATCGCTACAATCATCTCTCTTCCTCTCCGATTCTCCTGTCGTCTACCTCCAACCAGCCTGACCTAAACGTATGCCATGCCGCATCATGATGGTCTGCCCTTAGTATTCTAGTTTCCTAAGGAAGACACCCAGCCGGAGTCTCAAGAACATAAGGCACTTTGGAACGAGCTTGGACTGGCCTTGCGGGAAGACGCCGCGCCTGTCCCGCTCTCATTCCGGCTCCCGTCGCCCCGACTATACCAGCGCCCATCCCCGTGGCATTGATGGGCCGGGAGACGCACATTGTTGGCGAGCTTGATGCCACGGGGTTCCACGAGGTCATCGCCGACTTTCACGCACCCGTGCACCTGCCAGCGCATGCGCCTGCGCGTGCAATGACGCGCACGACCATGCCGGTGCCTGTGCACCTGCCAGCGCATGCGCCTGCGTGTTCACTGACGTGCGCGCCCATGCCGGTGCCCGTGCACACGAATGTCTCCGCCGCGCCGTTGACATCGCTTGTCCCCGCGCGGGTGCCAGTTCCCCCCTCAGGGGCATGGATGGCCGCTGTCGACCGCTTCCTTGCACCAACGCCAGTCGCCTCCTCCTGCTAGTTGACTCGCTCCGAAGTCCAGGACATTTTGGACTTCCTTGAAGCTAGGCCAATGATAACCCACAAGTATAGGGGATCGCAACAGTTTTCGAGGGTAAAGTATTCAACCCAAATTTATTGATTCGACACAAGGGGAGCCAAAAAATATTCTCAAATATTAGCAGCTGATTTGTCAATTCAACCACACCTGGAAACTTAATATCTGCAGCAAAGTGTTTAGTAGCAAAGTAATATGATAGTAGTGGTAACGGTAGCAAAAGGTAACAGTAGTAAAAGTAATGTTTTTGGTATTTTGTAGTGATGATAGCCATAGCAACGGAAAAGTAAATAAGTGAAGAACAATATATGGAAAGCTCATAGGCAATGGATCAATGATGGAAAATTATGCCGGATGCGGTTCATCATGTAACAGTCATAACCTAGGGTGACACAGAACTAGCTCCAGTTCATTGATGTAATGTAGGCATGTATTCCGAACATAGTCATACGTGCTTATGGAAAAGAACTAGCATGACATCTTTTGTCCTACCCTCCCGTGGCAGCGGGGTCCTTATAGAAACTAAGGGATATTAATGCCTCCTTTTAATAGAGAACCGGAACAAAGCATTAGCACATAGTGAATACATGAACTCCTCAAACTACGGTCATCACCGGTAAGTATCCCGATTATTGTCACTTCGGGGTTAACGGATCATAACACATAATAGGTGACTATAGACTTGCAAGATAGGATCAAGAACACTCATATATTGATGAAAACATAATAGGTTCAGATCTGAAATCATGGCACTCGGGCCCTAGTGACAAGCATTAATCATAGCAAAGTCATAGCAACATCAATCTCAGAACATAGTGGACACTAGGGATCAGACCCTAACAAAATTAACTCGATTACATGATAGATCCCATCCAACCCATCACCGTACAGCAAGCCTAAGTGGAATTACTCACGCACGGCGGTGCGCATAATGAAATTGGTGATGGAGGATGGTTGATGATGACGATGGCGACGGATTCCCCTCTCCGGAGCCCCGAATGGACTCCCGATCAGCTCTCCCGAGAGGTTTTATGGCTTGGCGGCGGCTCCATATCGTAAAACACGATGATTTCTTCTTCCTGGTTTTTTTCTCCCCGAAACACAATATATGGAGTTGGAGTTGGAGTCGGAGAGGCAACAGGGGGCCCACGAGGTAGGGGGCGCGCCCTAGGGTGGTAGGCGTGCCCCCCACCCTCGTGGAGAGGTGGTGGGCCCACTGGCATTCATCTTTTGCAGGTATTTTTCATATTTTCTGAAAAGTTGCTTCGTGAAGTTTCAGGTCATTCTGAGAATGTTTGTTTCTGCACATAAATAACACCATGGTAATTCTGCTGAAAACAACGTCAGTCCGGGTTAGTTCCATTCGTATCATGCAAGTTAGAGTCCAAAACAAGGGCAAAAGTGTTTGGAAAAGTAGATACGTTGGAGACGTATCAACTCCCCCAAGCTTAAACCTTTGCTTGTCCTCAAGCAATTCAGTTGACAAACTGAAAGTGATAAAGAAAAACTTTTGCAAACTCTGTTTGCAATTGTTGTTGTAAATATGTAAAGCCAGCAGTCAAGTTTTCAGCAAAGATTATAACTAACCGCATTCACAATAACGCATAGGTCTCAAATTTACTCATATCAATGGCATAATCAACTAGCGAGCAATAATAATAAATCTCGGATGACAACACTTTCTCAAAACAATCATAATATGATATAACAAGATGGTATGTCGCTAGCCCTTTCTGAGACCGTAAAACATAAATGCAGAGCACCTTTAAAGACCAAGGACTGACTAGAAATTGTAATTCATGGTAAAAGACATCCAGTCAAGTCATACTCAATGTAAACTAACAATAATGAATGCAAATGACAGGGGTGCTCTCTAACTGGTGCTTTTTAATAAGAGGATGATGACTCAGCATAAAAGTAAATAGATAGGCCCTTCGCAGAGGGAAGAAGGGATTTGTAGAGGTGCCAGAGCTCGGTTTTGAAACAGAGGTGAATAATATTTTGAGCGGTATACTTTCATTATCAACATAACAACCAAGAGATGGCGATATATTCCATGCTACACACATTATAGGCGGTTCCCAAACAGAATGGTAAAGTTTATACTCCCCCTTCCACCAACAAGCATCAATCCATGGCTTGCTCGAAACAATGAGTGCCTCCAACTAACAAGTGTCCCAGGGGGAGTTTTGTTTGCAATTATTTTGATTTAGTTTGCATAAAGCATGGGACTGGGCATCCCGGTGACCAGCCATTTATCTCGTGAGTGAGGAGCGGAGTCCACTCCTCTTGAGAATAACCCGCATAACATGGAAGATACAAACAGCCCTAGTTGATACATGAGCTATTCGAGCATACAAAACAGGATATTTATTTGAAGGTTTAGAGTTTGGCACATACAAATTTACTTGGAATGACACGTGGATACCGTATATAGGTAGGTATAGTGGACTCATGTGGAATAACTTTGAGGTTTAAGTAGTTTGGATGCACAAGAAGAATTCCCTCTTAGTACAGGTGAAGGCTAGCAAAAGACTAGCAGGCGACCAGCTAGAGAGCGATAACAGTCATGAACATGCATTAAAATTAATCAACACCGAATGCAAGCATGAGTAGGATATAATCCACCATGAACATAAATATCATGAAGGCTATGTTGATTTTGTTTCAACTACATGCGTGAACATGCGCCTAGTCAAGTCACTTAAATCATTCAGAGGAGGATACCACCCTATCGTACCACATCACAACCATCTCAATTGCATGTTGGCATGCAAGGTAAACCATTATAACTCATAGCTAATCAAGCATGGCACGAGAAACTATGATCTCTAATTGTCACTGCAAACATGTTTATTCATAATAGGCTGAATCAGGAACGATGAACTAATCATATTTACAAAAACAAAAGAGGTCGAGTTCATACTAGCTTTTCTCATCTCAGTCAGTCCATCATATATCATCATAATTGCCTTTCACTTGCACGACCGAATAGTGTCAATAATAATAATAGTGCACGTGCATTGGACTAATCTGGAATCTGCAAGCATTCAATAAATAGGAGAAGACAAGGCAATATGGGCTCTTTTGTCAGATAAACAATAATGCATATAAGAGCCACTTCAACAATTTAATTATGGTCTTCTCCTATCGACCCCCAAAGAAAAGAAAAGAAATAAAACTATTTACACGGGAAATCTCCCAACAAGCAAAAGAAGAACAGGAAATATTTTTGGGTTTTCTTTTTAATTACTACTACAAGCATGGAAATTAAAACTAGCTAAAAGCTACAACTAATTTTTATGGTTTTTCTTAAGGTTTATTAAACACACAAGAAGAAAGCATAAAAAGGAAAATAAATTAACATGGATGATACAATGAAAAAGTATGAGCACCGACATCTAGCAATGAGTGTGTGAACATAAATGTAATGTCGGTGGGAAATACGTACTCCTCCAAGCTTAGGCTTTTGGCCTAAGTTGGTCTATGTCCACGGCTGGCCTGCGTACATCCATAATAATAGTTGGGGCCGTACTGAGATGAAGAAGAGGAAGACTCCGATTGCCATTGGCTGACAATCATCTCTGGATCCCACTGATAATTAGACTGTCATGGAGGATCAAATTGTGGTTCCGGCACTGGCTCCATGGCAGGTGCAGGGTTCCGATAGTCGTGAATAGCCTTTAACGGAACAAGGTACTGGCCTACAAATAGATCAAACAACGAAGGAGCAGGCAGGGTAATAGTCTCAGGATGATGTTTATTAAAGAACAATTGGTATTTAAGCTCTCCTTCCCTATTCTTAACAATAAAATCATGTGCCACCATACATTTATAATCTAGATAAACACGAGGCAGCACCTTTTCTTCCTTCTCAAAATGCCTAATAGGTATGTTAAAATATCCAGCTAGGCGTGAAGCATAGATGCCTCCAAAGATGGGGCCCTTGGTACAGTTCAGGCTTAACCGTTTGGCAATAATACCTCCCATACTAACAGAGTTATCACCATATAAACCGTGGAGCAAAATAACAATATCATGGATACTAAGGTTTCCACAGTTTCCGCGACCAATTAAACAACGACTAGCAAATAATGCAAAGTAACGTAAAACAGGAAAATGTATGCTAGTGATTGGTGCATTGGAAACCTTCCTTGTTTCCCCTACAGTGATAGTATCAATAAACCCCTCCACATCATCGCGATGTGGTTCTTCTGTCTTGCCCTCAAAAGGGACTAAACAAATCCGACAAAATATCACAAAGTGACATCTCCTTATACTCATCATATAAATGAAACTCCACCATAGGTGGCGAGTTCCTAGAATGGAAATGAAAGTTTTGCACAAAGGTATTTGTGAGTAAGAGATACTGATCGCATTGGTCGTGGAGGAAAGCGGTGAGGCCTGCATTCTTAGCCAATTCATGAAAATCTTCATAGATACCGGCTGCTCTCAAGAAATCATTGGAAAGCCATTCACACGCCCGAACCTCTGCGGTGCGAGGCAGATTATACTTAGGCTTTGGTGCCTTTTCCTTCGAGCTTTGGCTCGATGAGCCCCTCAAAAGCCTCCTCATCATTTTCTGAAAAATTCTGAAATTTTTAGTAACTTCAAAATAAAAGTAAACCAAACTCAATAATATTGATAGCAACTACTCCTACAAGTGCCTAGGGCCTATATCATGCATCAAAACTACTTTTGACCATATAGATTTGACATGCAAGCTCAAGAATAGGGTCACCTAAGCAGAAAAAATTTGCAATGAATAAAGCACTAGAACAAAAACTAATTGGACCAACGGAGGAGTCACATACCAAGGAACAATCTCCTCAAGTAGTTTTGTGAGAGGTGCTTTGAGCAAGGAGATTGAAAATGGCAGCAAGATGAGCTAGAACTCGTGCTTGAGCTGGATATGTGTGTTTGTGGGAGGAAGAAGAAGTGTGTGGGTGAAAGAATAAGTGGAGGAGGGCCACCGTGGGCCCACGAGGCAGGGGGTGCGCCTAGGGGGGTAGGGCGCGCCCTCCACCCTTGTGGGCAGGTGGTTGACTCCCTCCTGTGTTCTCAGTGCCAAATATTCTCAAATATTCTAGAAAAAATCATATTTAAATTTCAGTGCATTTGGAGAACTTTTATTTTCGGGGTATTTTTATATTGCACGGATAATCAGATAACAGACAGAAAAATATTTATTTTTATTTTGTTTAATATAAATAACAGAAAGTAAAAGTGGAGTACAGAAGGTTGTGCCTTCTAGTTTCATCCCTCTCACAGTCATCAAAAGGAATCCACTAACAAGGTTGATCAAGTATTGTTAACGAACTCATTCCGAATAACATGGAACCAGAAAAATTTCGAATAACACTATGTTACCTCAGCGGGGATATGCGGATCCCCAATAATTAGAATATCATATTTCTTCTTGACAGTAGGAAGAGGAAATTCAAAACCTCCAAATATAATCGATGGAATTTTTCCAATAGAGTTTATACTATGAACTTGAGGTTGTTTCCTCGGAAAGTGTACTGTATGCTCATTACCATTAACATGGAAAGTGACATTGCCTTTAGTGCAATCAATAACAGCCCCTGCAGTATTCAAAAAGGGTCTTCCAAGAATAATAGACATACTATCGTCCTCAGGAATATCAAGAATAACAAAGTCCGTTAAAATAGTAACGTTTGCAACTACAACAGGCACATCCTCACAAATACCGACAGGTATAACAGTTGATTTATTAGCCATTTGAAAAGATATTTCAGTAGGTGTCAACTTATTCAAATCAAGTCTAAGATATAAAGAGAAAGGCATAACACTAACAACGGCTCCAAGATCACATAAAGCAGTTTTAACATAGTTTCTTTTAATGGAGCATGGTATAGTTGGTACACCGGGATCTCCAAGTTTCTTTGGTATTCCACCCTTAAAAGTATAATTAGCAAGCATGGTGGAAATTTCAGCTTCTAGTATCTTTCTTTTATTTGTAATGATATCTTTCATGTACTTAGCATAAGGATTGGTTTTGAGCATATCAGTTAATTGCATACGCAAAAATATGGGTCTAATCATTTCAGCAAAGCGCTCAAAATCCTCATCATCCTTTTTCTTAGATGGTTTGGGAGGAAAAGGCATGGGATTCTGAACCCAAGGCTCTCTTTCTTTACCATGTTTCCTAGCGACAAAGTCTTTCTTATCATAACATTGATTCTTTGATTGTGGGTTATCAATTTCTATATCATTATCATTACTAGGTTGAGCATCATTATGAACATTATAATTAACATTATCACTAGTTTCAGGTTCATTACCAGATTGTGTTTCAGCATCAGAAATAGAAATATCATTTGGATTCTCAGGTGGTTCAATAGTAGGTTCACTAGAAGCATGCAAAGTCCTATCATTTTTCTTTTTCTTCCTTTTAGAAGGACTAGGTGCATCTATATTATTTCTCTAAGAATCTTGCTCAATTCTCTTAGGATAGCCTTCAGGATACAAAGGTTCCTAAGTCATTCTACCAGTTCTAGTAGCCACTCTAACAGCATTATCATTATCCTTACTATTCAATTCATTGATGAAATCATTTTGAGCTTTAAGTATTTATTCTACTTGAGTGGTAACCATAGAAGCATGTTTACTAATAAGTTTAAGTTCACCTTTGACATTAGCCATATAATCACCCAAGTGTTCAAGCATATTTAAATTGTATTTCAATTGTCTACCAAAATAAGCATTAAAGTCTTCTTGCTTAGCCATAAATTTATCAGACACATCTAAGCATGGGCTAGCAATTTTAGTAAATGGGATTTCAGCTTTATCATATCTGTAGAGAGAGTTTACCTTTACTACCTGTGTTGGGTTATCAAGACCATGAGTTTCTTCAATAGGTGATGGATCAAGATCATATGCTTCTTCAACAGGCGGTAAATTAAGACCGTGTATTTCTTCAATAGGAGGTAAATTCTTAACATCTTCAACTTTAATACCTTTTTCTTTCATAGATTTCTTTGCCTCTTGCATATCTTCAGGAGTACGCCAACAACGGCACAAGGCACCGCCGTCGCCGTCAGTCAGTGGCCCAGTCAGGAAGAATATATGTGTGCACCACCCGGGAGGACCCCGAAACCGTGCGATAGGGTGTGCCATGTCTCGGCACAGAGGAAAAATGTGCATGTAAAAATATACTGTATCAGACGTAGTACCTATGGTTCGACCTCGGGACCCGGCCAGTCGGTCGAAAACACCCCACTAGCCACACAGCTTCATCATGCTAACATGGCCCGGATGATAGGTGTGGTTAGCTCCATCTCTACCAACCACAACGTCTCTTGTTCTAGGCGATTCTTCTATTTTCCATGCTTTTTTTAGTTCTAATAATACCATGGCAAGCTAGCGCCGATCTTCCTATGTGCCCGTGCAAAGGTTAGATGATGGAGAGAAGAGAGAGATCGCAGACCTGGGACCCACCAGTAAGTGAGTCCACGGTCATGCACGTGTTGACGAGGCACTCCCTCTACTCTGCTCAACGTGATACTGTATAAAATCAAATTATGTGACAAAGCCAACAACCATTGTTGTTTCAGGCTATCGACTTACACTTTGTAGTGAAGGTTTCTAGTTCGAATCTCGTCTCTCAGATTTGTTGGTTTTAGGTCCAAATTTGTTTAGTGACAAGTGGGACTCCCGTGTGTTGTTCCGATATTTTAGTGTAGGATGGTTATTTGTTTTGAACAAACACTTTGCGCGGTTAGACAAGTAACGACACAAGTTACACGTATTTTGCAAGTTTACGAACAAAAATGACAGCGGCATAGAATATCACATCCACCCCGCAGCTTAGATGTTATAGCGATACGAGTTTTTACACCATTAGAAGTGAGATCCAATGGATGGGGAGTAGACTTTGTAATTATGCGCAATTTCCAAACTCTACAAAGGTTTTTTTGCAAATAAAACATTCAGGCCTCGTGTGTGCCGCTACATATTGGATCAAACGGCTCCCCGTTGCTCATATTAGGTGCTCCCCGTAGCTTAATCACCCGCTACGGTGATATGAGCATCTAGGTCGTATGATCAGTGATCAGATGGCACATGCGTAGTACTTGTACTTTCTGCGCAATTCCCAAACTCTCTCAGCTGTATATTGCAAAAACATTCAAAACTCCTACTGTGGGCCGTTATATCTCCATGAGCTCGTATCACCATAGAATCTATGGTGCGGGAGCACCTCATATTCTCCCATGCGAGAAAACATAAGGTGCTCTCGCAGCTTGGATGCTATGGTGATACGAGCTTTGAGGTCGTTTGATCTAAGATCCAATGGCATCTGAGCAGTCTTTGTGCTTGTAAGTAATGGCCGAACTCTTTGGGGGATTTTCTGCAAAAAACCATTCGAACCACCGAGGAGGTGTTGGGTCACAAATCCAACGGCTCCGGAGAGCTTGTATCACCAAAGCATCTAAGGTGTGGTAGCACATGATATTCTTACATACAGGAGAATATGATGACCTCCTTCATCTTAGATGCTACGGTGATACGAGCTTCGAGGTCGTTGGATATGGGATCCAAGGGCATCTGAGTAGTTTATGTACAAATTGTGTGCAATTCTCAAACTCATCAAGGATTCCTGTAAAAATATTAAGACATCATGTGAGCTGATATATCTCAGATCTACAAGCTCCAAGCAACTCGTATCGGCATATAGCATCTAAGGTATGGGGGCACATGATATTCTCCCGGGGAGGAGGGGTGGGGGTGCACAACCAATCGGTGGTTGGGAGGGTGGGGACAAATATAATCTAAACAACCCTAAACAGAGCTTCACAATTTTATCTAAGGTCGAGGGGTTGACCCCCGACAATCGTAGCTCCACCTAATTAAACACAACTTTTGCATGTAATGTAGTACTAGACTGAATATTCATGTTTCAGTTTCATGTTCATTTTAAATATTGAATTGAGGACCATGTATGTATTATATTTTACTCCCTTCGTTCCTAAATATTAGTCTTTTTAGAGATTTCAAATGGACTGGCACATACGGATGTATATAGACATATTTTAGAGTGTAGATTCACTCATTTTGCTCCGTATGTAGTCTCTTGTTGAAATCTCTAGAAGACTAATATTTAGGAATAGAAGGAGTATTTTTTAATTTGTGTCATACATGCATGGTTTGGAAAAATAGATGCACTATACTTATTGGATTGTTGTTGTGTTCGTGTGTGTGTGTGTGGTCATATGCTTGATACATACAAAGTTTTCTCACCTCCATATTGTTCATCTTTTAAATTTGAATTTGCATTGAAAAACTTACCAGGGATACCATGAAATGTGAAATCCACGTTGAAATCACTATATCAAAAACTCACTCTAATTCAACAACTCGTCATAAATCAATTACCACGTTGAGATTAGTATTTGCAAGGAAAATACAGGCATTGTAATACACATAGATTCGTTCGGCAATTTAAAAGGTTCCTTTCGTATTCTCGAATGGTAGGACCCAACGGCGTACCAACCAGACCTTGGCTTGTGTTGATCCTTAAAAAATAAATAAACCGGGCTCGTGTCCTTCTAGTGGTGTGCGTGGTACGCACATTAGGCAACCCCAACCAGTTGAGCCTCCGCGTTTCGTGTCAAAATATCTGGTGGCTAGAATTCCAGCCCTAGGAAACTTTGCATATATAACTTGTCTGAAGTCTAACTAAGCAAAATGTTTGACCAAATCCTTTCTTAAGAAATACAACATGACAGATCTATGGCTTGAAAATTTATAGCATGATGCAGGTTATGATATTATTTCGAATCCTGGATCTTAAATTTCAGAAAATCCAAAAGTGACCATAAATTCTTGAATCTGAGCATGGTCACGTGATATGGTACAAATATTACTTCATAATTTTTTTTCTTCAATTTGAGACAAGCTGCTTATGACAAGTTGCACAAATGAAGAGCCAAGGTATTTTGGAGCAAAGACCTGTCACGTTAAGGCGAACGCTTTGACTATTGAAACCGTGGGCGTTTACGTGCCGCCACGACCCCTGCTTCTCATCGGCAGGTGCCGTCCGAGCAAGCGTGTGAGCCGACGAGAGGCGTGCGAACAGACCGCTGCGCCGGCTGACAGGGAGGCGTGTGAGCATACCGGTGTGCAGGCTCATCGGGAGGCGAGCCCTTTGACCAGGTTCTGCCGCCCACCTTTGTCCCAACTGCACCCACTTTTAATGTCGTCGGCGCCGCAGTTTAAAATCAACCCCGCACTTCTTAGTACCGCTACAATCTTCTCTCTTCCTCTCCGATTCTCCTGTCGTCTACCTCCAACCAGCCTGAGCTAAAAGTACGCCATGCCGCATCACGATGGTCTGCCCTTAGTCTTCCAGTTTCCTAAGGAAGACACCCCGCCGGAGCCTCAAGAACATAAGGCGCTTTGGGACGAGCTTGAACTGGCCTTGCGCGAAGACGCCTCGCCTGTCCCCACTCTCGTTCCGGCTCCCGTCGCCCCGACTGCACCAGCACTCATCCCCGTGGCATTGATGGGCCGGGAGCCGCACATTGTCGCCGAGCGTGATGGCACAGCGTTCCACGAGGTCGCCTCCGACTTTCACGCACCCGTGCACCTGCCAGCGCATGCGCCTGCACGTGCACTAACGTGCATGACCGTGTCGGTGCACGTGCACCTGCCAGCGCATGCGCCTGCGCGTGCACTGACGTGTGCACGCGTGCCGGTGCCCGCGCACACGAATGTCTCTGCCGTGCCATTGACATCGCCTGTCCCCTGATATGTCTCCGTCGTATCTACTTTTCCAAACACTTTTGCCCTTGTTTTGGACTCTAACTTGTATGATTTGAATGGAACTAACCCGGACTGACGTTGTTTTCAGCAGAATTGCCATGGTGTTGTTTTATGTGCAGAAAACAAATATTCTCAGAATGACTTGAAACTCCACGGAACATCTTAGAAAAAATAATAAAAAATCCTCGCCAAAGATGAAGACCAGGGGCCCACACCCTGTCCACCAGGGTGGGGGCCGCGCCCCCTCCTCTAGGGCGCGCCCCCCTACCTCGTGGGCCCTCTGGATGCCCTCTGACGCCAACTCCAACTCTATATATTTGCTTTCGGAGAGAAAAAATCAGAGAGAAGAAATCATTGCGTTTTACGATACGGAGCCGCCGCTAAGCCCTAAAACCTCTCGGGAGGGCTGATCTGGAGTCCGTTCGGGGATACGGAGAGGGAGATTCGTCGCCGTCGTCATCATCAAGCATCCTCCATCACCAATTTCATGATGCTCACCGCCGTGCGTGAGTAATTCCATCGTAGGCTTGTTGGACGGTGATGGGTTGGATGAGATTTATCATGTAACCGAGTTAGTTTTGTGAGGGTTTGATCCCTAGTATCCACTATGTTCTGAGATTGATGTTGCTATGACTTGGCTATGCTTAATGCTTGTCACTAGGGCCAGAGTGCCATGATTTCAGATCTGAACCTATTATGTTTTCATGAATATATGTGAGTTCTTGATCCTATCTTGCAAGTCTATAGTCACCTACTATGTGTTATGATCCGGCAACCCCGAAGTGACAATAATCGGGACCACTCCCGGTGATGACCATAGTTTGAGGAGTTCATGTATTCACTATGTGCTAATGCTTTGTTCCGGTTCTGTATTAAAAGGAGGCCTTAATATCCCTTAGTTTCCAATAGGACCCCGCTGCCACGGGAGGGTAGGACAAAAGATGCCATGCAAGTTCTTTTCCATAAGCACGTATGACTATATACGGAATACATGCCTACATTACATTGATGAATTGGAGCTAGTTCTGTGTCACCCTATGTTATGACTGTTAAATGATGAACCGCATCCGACATAATTATCCATCACTGATCCGGTGCCTACGTGTTTTCCATATACTGGTTCTCGCTTATTTACTTTCCCGCTGCTACTGTTACAATCACTACAAAATACCAAAAACATTACTTTTGCTGTCTTTACTTTTGTTGCCGCTACCACCACTATCATATTACTTTGCTACTAAACACTTTGCTGCAGATACTAAGTTTCCAGGTGTGGTTGAATTGACAACTCAGCTGCTAATACTTGAGAATATTATTTGGCTCCCCTTGTGTCGAATCAATAAATTTGGGTTGAATACTCTACCCTCGAAAGTTGTTGTGATCCCCTATACTTGTGGGTTATCAAGACTAATTTCTGGCGCTGTTGCCGGGGAGCATAGCTCTATTCTTTGAGCCACTTGGGATTTATATCTGCTGGACACTATGAAGAACTTGAAAGACGCTAAGACAACAATTTATCCCTCAACTACGAGGGGAGGTAAGGAACTGCCATCTAGCTCTGCACTTGATTCACCTTCTGTTATGAGTAAGCTAGTGACACCTAAACCTGCTTCTGCTATTCGTTCCAATATGTCGCATGTTATTGATGATGCCACTTCTGCTATGCATGATACTTATGATGAAACTGCTTATATGCCTGATACTACTGTGCCCCTTGGTGAATTTCTTGATGAAAAAATTGCTAGGGCTAGAGAAAAAGAAATTATTGAATCTGAATACGATGATGAAAGTGATGATGAAAATATGCCTGTTATCCCTGAGGGTTATATTTTTGATATGGAATCTTCTGCCGCTATTTTAGCTTGCAGGGATAGATATGAGCTTAAGAGGTTATTAGTTAAACGGAACAAAGAATCACTTAGAGATAAAATGAAACCCGACCCTGCTTTTGCTACTTCACCTATATGTGTTCCTGATAAGGATTATGAATTGTCTGTTGATCCTGATATAATTACTTTGGTTGAATCTGATCCATTTTATGGCTATGAATCTGAAAATGTTGTGGCACATCTTACTAAGTTAAATGATATAGCCGCCATGTTTACTAATGATGAGAGATCGCGTTACTTTTATATACTCAGAATATTTCTGTTCTCATTAAAGGGTGATGCTAAGACATGGTTTAATTCTCTTGATCCTGGTTGTGTGTGTAGTCCCGAGGATATGATTTATTACTTCTCTGATAAATATTTCCCTGCTCATAAGAAACAAGCTGCTTTGAGGGACATATACAACTTCATGCAAATTAAAGAAGAGAGTCTCCCACAAGCTTGGGGGAGGCTTCTCAAGTTACTTAATGCTTTGCCTGATCATCCTCTTCAGAAACCTGAAATAATTGATATCTTTTATAATGGACTAACCGATGCTTCCAGAGATTACCTGGATAGTTGTGCTGGTTCTCTTTTCAGGGAAAGAACACTGGATGAAGCTGAAATTATATTGAATAATATGTTGACAAATGAAAATAATTGGGCACCTCCTGAGCCAGCTCCTGCTCCAATTACTGAGTCTATTCCTAAACCAACTTCGAAGAAGAGAAGTGTTCTATTCCTCAGTCCCGAAGATGTGCAAGAGGCAAAGAATCTATGAAAGAAAAAGGTATTAAAGCTGAAGATGTTAAGAATTTACCTCCTATTGAAGAAATACATGGTCTTAATATACCGCCCGTTGAAGAAACATATGATATCAATTCTTTATTTATTGAAGAACCTCCTGATCCCGATATCCCGACACACATAGTAAAGGTAAATTATCTCTATAGATATGATAAAGCTGAAGTCCCTCCTACTAAAATTGCTAGTCAGTGCTTGGATGAGTTTGATAACTTTATGTTTAAGCAAGACGACTTCAATGCTTATTTTGGTAAACAACTAAAAGAAAATGCTTATATGATTAGACGCTTGGGTGATTATATGGCTAATATTAAAGGTGAACTTAAAGTTGTTAGAAAACATGCTTCTATGGTTACCACTCAAGTAGAACAAGTACTTAAGGCTCAAAAAGAAGTGCTTGATGAAATGAATAGTAAGAAAAATGATTATGTTGTTACAGTGGCTACTAGAACTGGTAGAATGACTCAGGAACCTTTGTATCCTGAAGGCCACCCTAAGAGAATTGAGCAAGATTCTCAGAGAAATAATATTGATGTTCCTAGTTCTTCTAAAAAGAAGAAAAAGAAAAATGATAGAACTGTGCAAACTTCTAGTGAACCTATTGCTGAACCACCTGATAATCCAAATGATATATCTATGTCTGATGCTGAAACACAATCTGGTAATGAACATGAACCTAGTGAAAATATTAATGACGATGTTCATGATGATGCTCAACCTAGTAATGACAATGATGTAGAAATTGAACCTGCTGTTGATCACAATCAAAGAATCAACATTATGATAAAAGAGACTTTTTTGCTAGGAAACATGGTAAAGAAAGGGAACCTTGGGTTGAGAAACCCATGCCTTTTCCTTCAAAACCATCCAAGAAAAAGGATGATGAGGATTTTGAGCGCTTTGCTAAAATGATTAGGCATATCTTTTTACGTATGCGATTAACTGATGTGCTCAAAACAAATCCTTATGCTAAATATATGAAGGATATCATTACTAATAAAAGAAAGATACCGGAAGCTGAAATTTCCACCATTCTTGCTAATTATACTTTTAAGGGTGGAATACCAAAGAAACTTGGAGATCTCGGAGTACCTACTATACCTTGCTCCATTAAAAGAAATTATATTAAAACTACTTTATGTGATCTTGGAGCCGGTGTTAGTGTTATGCCTCTCTCTTTATATAGTAGACTTGACTTGAATAAGCTGACACCCACCGAAATATCTTTGCAAATGGATGATAAATCAACTGCTATACCTGTCGGTATTTGTGAGGATGTGCCTGTTGTGGTTGCAAACGTTACTATTTTAACAGACTTTGTTATACTTGATATTCCCGAGGATGATACTATGTCTATTATTCTTGGAAGACCTTTTCTTAATACTACAGGGGCTGTTATTGATTGCAACAAAGGCAATGTCACTTTTCATGTTAATGGTAATGAGCATACGGTACACTTTCCGATGAAACAACCTCAAGTTCATAGTATCAACTCCATTGGAAAAATTCCATCGATTATAATTGGAGGTTTTGAATTTCCTCTTCCTACTATCAAAAAGAAATATGATATACTTATAATAGGGGATGTGCATATCCCCGTTGAGGTAACTTAGTGTTATTCGAAATTTCTCCGGTTTCATGATTATCGGAATGAGTTTGTTAAAAAGACTTGATCAACCTTGTTAGTGGTTCTTTTTTATGAGCATGAGATGGATGAAACTAGAAGCACCACCTTCTGTACCTTCTCTTTATTTTCTGTTAATTAGTAGAAATAAAGTAAAATAGTATTTTTCTATCTGTTTCCTGACTTATCCGTGCAATATAAAAATATCTCGAAAATAAAAGTCCTCAGAATGCCATGCCAATTTAATACGATTTTTTCGGGAATATTTGAGGATTTACTGTGCAAAAATTACCGCGGGAGGAGCTGCCACCTGGCCACGAGGGTGGTGGGCGCCCCCCCTTAGGGCGCGCCCCCTGCCTCGTGGGCCCATGGTGGCCCTCCTCCACTTATCCCAGCACCCATCTTCTTCCTCTGTCTCGCACAAACCCGAAAATCCAACTCAACCACGAGTTCCAGCCACTTTTGCTGTGATTTTCAATCTCCTTGCTCAAAGCACCTCTTGCAAAACTGCTTGGGGATATTGTTCCTTGGTATGTGACTCCTCCATTGATCCAATTAGTTTTTGTTCTAGTGCTTTATTCTCTGCAAATTTGTGCTGCATAGGTGACCATGTTCTTGAGCTTGCATGTCAAGTTTATATGGTTCCAAGTAGTTCTAATGCTTGATTTAGGCTCTAGGCACTTGTAGGAGTAGTTGCTATCAGTTTTATTGAAGTTGGTTCACTTTTGTTTGAAGTTACTAAAAATTTCAGATTATTTCAGAAAAATAATGAGACTTTTGAGGGGTTCATCGAGCCGAAGCTCAAAGGATAAACAAAATGAAGAAGCTCAGAGGCCCAAATATAATTTGCCTCGTACCGCGGAGATCCGGCCGTGTGAATGGCCTTCTGATAATTTCTTGAGAGAGGCCGGGATTTATGAGGATTTCTATTCATTGATTAAGAATGTTGGCCTCACCGACTTCGTCCACGACCAACGTCCACATTATCTCTTACTCACAAATACTGTTGTGCAAAACTTCTACTTTTTCCCTAAAGAGTCACCTCCTTCAGTAGAGTTTCATTTATATGACGTTGTGAAGAAAATGCCATTGTCTGAATTTTGCGCAGTCTGCAACATACCTCCTGATGGTATCTTAGAGGAACCACCTCGTAAAGAGTTGGAACCATTTATTAACCTTATATCTATGGGAGAAACCAGGAAGGTTTCTGATGCAAGAATCACTAGCATACATTTTCCTGTGTTACGCTATTTTGCTTTATTTGCTAGTCGATGCTTGATTGGCCGTGGGACTATGGGAACCTTAGTGTTCCTGATATTATTATTCTGTTCCATGGTTTATACCGCGACAACACTGTTAGTATGGGCGGAATTATTGCTAGGCGGTTGAGTCTGAACCGTACTAAAGGCCCCATCTTTGGAGGCATTTATGCTTCTCGCCGTGCTACACACTTTAACATAGCTAGTAGGCATTATGAGAAAGAAGAAAAATTGCTGCCTAATGCTTATGTAGACTATAAGAGCATGATAGCTCATGATTTTCTTGTTAAGGACAGGAATGGAGAGCTCAAATATAAGTTATACTTTGATAAACATTATCCCGAAACTATTACGTTGCCTGCTCCTTCTTGTTTAATTTTGTAGGACCCCACCTCGTTACGTGGGCTGCCGTCCAAGCTTACAAGAATCATGCACCAGCCCCGGAACAGGAACCACAAGATGAGCCTCCATGACAATCTGTTTATTCTTGGGATCCAGAGATGACTGTCAGCCAGTGGCAGTCAGAGTCTTCTTCTTCATCACAGTATGATCCCAACTATTCTATGTCGCAGTATGACCCCAGCTACACCTATGGGTATCCGCCAAGCTATCCCTGGCAATAGACCAACTTAGGCCAAAAGCCTAAGCTTGGGGGAGTACGTATTTCTCACCGACATTACATTTATGTTCACACACACTCATTACTAGATGTCGGTGCTCATAATCTTTCATTGTAATATCCATGCTAGTTTATTTTCGTTTTCCTGCTTTCTTCTTCCGTGTTTGTTAAACGTTAAGAAAAACAAAAAAAATTAGATGTAGTTTACTTTTCTGTTGTAGTAGTAGTAATAAAAAAAGAAAACCCAAAAATATTTCCCGTTATTCTTTTGCTTGTTGGGAGCTTTCCCATGTAGATAGTTTTATTTCTTTTCTTTGGGGGTCAGTAGGAGAAGACCATAATTAAATTGTTGAAGTGTCTCTTATATGCATTATTGTTGATTTAACCAAGAGCCCATATTGCCTTGTCTTCTCCTGTTTATTAAATGCTCACAGATTCCAGCTTAGTCCAATGCACGTGCACCCTTATTATTATTCACACCGTTAGGTCGTGCAAGTGAAAGGCAATTATGATGATATATGATGGGCTGACTGAGATGAGAAAAGTTGGTATGACCTCGACCTCTTTTGTTTTTGTGAATATGATGAGTCCCTCGTTCTTGATTCAGCTTATTATGAATAAACATGTTTGCAATGACAATTAGAGATCATAGTTGCTTGTGCCATGCTTGATTAGCTATGAGTTATAATGATTTACCTTGTGTGCCAACATGCTATTGCGATGATTATGATGTGGTATGATGGGGTGGTATCCTCCTTTGAATGATTTAAGTGACTTGACTTGGCACATATTCACGCATGTAGTTGAAACAAAATCAACATAGCCTTCACGAAATTTATGTTCATGGTGGATTATATCCTACTCATGGTTGCATCCAATGTTTATTAATTTTAATGCATGTACATGGCTGTTATCGCTCTCTAGTTGGTCGCTTCCTAGTCTTTTGCTATCCTTCACTTGTACTAAGCGGGAATACTGCTTGTGCATCCAATCCCTTAAACCCCAAAGTTATTCCAGATGAGTCCACTATACCTTCCTATATGCAGTATCTACCTGTCGTTCCAAGTAAATTTGTATGTGCCAAACTCTAAACCTTCAAATCAACATTCTGTTTTGTATGCTCGAATAGCTCATGTATCAACCAAGGCTGTCCTTATCTTCCGTGTTAGGAGGGTTATTCTCAAGAGGAGTGGACTCCGCTCCTCACATACGAGAAAATGGCTGGTCACCGGGATGCCCAGTCCCATGCTTTATGCAAACTAAATCAAAATTAATTGCAAACAAAACTCCCCCTGGGACCTGATGTATGTTGGAGACACTCGTTGTTTTGAGCAAGTCATGGATTGATGCTTGTTGGTGGAGGGGGAGTATAAACTTTACCATTCTGTTTGGGAACCGCCTATAATGTGTTTAGCATGGAAGATATCGCCATCTCTTAGTTCCTACGTTGACAATGAAAGTATACCGCTCAAAATACAATTTATCTCTATTGCAATACCGAGCTCTGGCACCTCTACAAATCCCTGCTGCCCTCTGCGAAGGGACTATCCATTTACTTTTATGTTGAGTCATCACCCTCTTATTAAAAAGCACTAGCTGGAGAGCACAGCTGTCATTTGCATTAATCACTATTAATTTATATTGGGTGTGACTATGATTGGATCTCTTTTACCATGAATTACAATGTCTAGTCAGTCCTTGATCTTTAAAGGTGCTCTGCATTTATGTTTTGCGGTCTCAGAAAGGGCTAGCGAGATACCATCTTGTTATATCATATTATGATTGTTTTGAGAAAGTGTTGTCATCCGAGATTTATTATTATGACTTGCTAGTTGATTATGCTATTGATATGAGTAATTATGAAACCTGAGAATTATTGCAAATGTGGTTAGTTATGATCTATGCTAAAAACTTGAATGCTGGCTTGACATAGTTACAACAACAAGAGAAAACAGAGTTTATAAAAGTTTTTGTTTGTTTCTTTCAGTTTGTCAACTGAATTGCTTGAGGATAAGCAAGGGTTTAAGCTTGGGGGAGTTGATACGTCTCCGTCGTATCTACTTTTCCAAACACTTTTGCCCTTGTTTTGGACTCTAACTTGTATGATTTGAGTGGAACTAACCCGGACTGACGTTGTTTTCAGCAGAATTGCCATGGTGTTGTTTTATGTGCAGAAAACAAATATTCTCGAAATGACCTGAAACTCCACGGAACATCTTAGAAAAAATAAAAAAAAATCCTCGCCAAAGATGAAGACCAGGGGGCCCACACCCTGTCCACGAGTGTGGGCCCCCACCTCTAAGGCGCGCCCCCCTACCTCGTGGGCCCCCTGGATTCCCTCCGACGCCAACTCCAACTCTATATATTTGCTTTCGGAGAGAAAAAAATAAAAGAGAAGAAATCATTGTGTTTTACGATACGGAGCCGCCGCCAAGCCATAAAACCTCTCGGGAGGGCTGATCTGGAGTCCGTTCGGGGCTCCAGAGAGGGGGATTCGTCGCCGTTGTCATCATCAACCATCCTCCGTCACCAATTTCATGATGCTCATCGCCGTGCGTGAGTAATTCCATCATAGGCTTGCTGGACGGTGATGGGTTGGATGAGATTTATCATTTAATCGAGTTAGTTTTGTTAGGGTTTGATCCCTAGTATCCACTATGTTCTGAGATTGATGTTGCTATGACTTTGCTATGCTTAATGCTTGTCACTAGGGCCCGAGTGCCATGATTTCAGATCTGAACCTATTATGTTTTCATGAATATATGTGAGTTCTTGATCCTATCTTGCAAGTCTATAGTCACCTACTATGTGTTATGATCCGGCAACCCCGAAGTGACAATAATCGGGACCACTCCCGGTGATGACCATAGTTTGAGGAGTTCATGTATTCACTATGTGCTAATGCTTTGTTCCGGTTCTGTATTAAAAGGAGGCCTTAATATCCCTTAGTTTCCAATAGGACCCCGCTGCCACGGGAGGGTAGGACAAAAGATGCCATGCAAGTTCTTTTCCATAAGCACGTATGACTATATACGGAATACATGCCTACATTACATTGATGAATTGGAGCTAGTTCTGTGTCACCCTATGTTATGACTGTTACATGATGAACCGCATCCGGCATAATTATCCATCATTGATCCGGTGCCTACGAGTTTTCCATATACTAGTTCTCGCTTATTTACTTTCCCGCTGCTACTGTTACAATCACTACAAAATACCAAAAACATTACTTTTGCTGTCTTTACTTTTGTTGCCGCTACCACCACTATCATATTACTTCCTAAACACTTTGCTGCAGATACTAAGTTTCCAGGTGTGGTTGAATTAACAACTCAGCTACTAATACTTGAGAATATTCTTTGGCTCCCCTTGTGTCGAATCAATAAATTTGGGTTGATTACTCTACCCTCGAAAGATGTTGCGATCCCCTATACTTGTGGGTTATCATCCCCGCGCAGGTGCCAGTGCCACCCTCAACAGCATGGATGGCCACCGTCGACCGCTTCCTTGCACCAACACCAGTCGCCTCCTCCCGCCAGTTGACTCGCTCCGAAGTCCAGAACATTTTGGCCTTCCTTGAATCTAGGCCAATGATAACCCCCAAGTATAGGGGGTCGCAACAGTTTTCGAGGGTAAAGTATTGAACCCAAATTTATTGATTCGACACAAGGGGAGCCAAAGAATATTCTCAAGTATTAGCAGCTGAGTTGTCAATTCAACCACACCTGGAAACTTAATATCTGCACCAAAGTGTTTAGTAGCAAAGTAATATGATAGTAGTGGTAACGTTCGCAAAAGGTAACATTAGTAAAAGTAATGTTTTTGGTATTTTGTAGTGATGATAGCAATAGCAACGGAAAAGTAAATAAGCGAAGAACAATATATGGAAAGCTCTTAGGCAATAGATCAATGATGGAGAATTATGCCGGATGCGGTTCATCATGTAACAGTCATAACCTAGGGTGACACAGAACTAGGTCCAGTTCATTGATGTAATGTAGGCATGTATTCCGAACATAGTCATACGTGCTGATGGAAAAGAACTTGCATGACATCTTTTGTCCTACCCTCCCGTGCTAGCGGGGTCCTTACGGAAACTAAGGGATATTAAGGCCTCCTTTTAATAGAGAACCGGAACAAAGCATTAACACATAGTGAATACATGAACTCCTCAAACTACGGTCATCACCGGTAAGTATCCTGATTATTGTCACTTCGGGGTTAACGGATCATAACACATAATAGGTGACTATAGACTTGCAAGATAGGATCAAGAACACTCATATATTGATGAAAACATAATAGGTTCAGATCTGAAATCATGGCACTCGGGACCTAGTGACAAGCATTAAGCATAGCAAAGTCATAGCAACATCAATCTCAGAACATAGTGGACACTAGGGATCAAACCCTAACAAAACTAACTCGATTACATGATAGATCCCATCCAACCCATCGCCGTCCAGCAAGCCTACGATGGAATTACTCATGCACGGCGGTGAGCATCATGAAATTGGTGATGGAGGATGGTTGATGATGACGATGGCGACGGATTCCCCTCTCCGGAGCCCCGAACGGACTCTAGATCAGCCCTCCCGAGATGTTTTAGGGCTTGGCGGCGGCTCCGTATCGTAAAACGCAATGATTTCTTCTCCCTTATTTTTTTCTCCCCGAAACACAATATATGGAGTTGGAGTTGGAGTCGGAGAGGCAAAAGGGGGCCCACGAGGTAGGGGGCGTGCCCTAGGGGGGTAGGCGTGCCCCCCAACCTTGTGGAGAGGTGGTGGGCCCCCTGGCCTTCATCTTTTGCAGGTATTTTCAATATTTTCCGAAATGTTGCTCCGTGAAGTTTCAGGTCATTCCGAGAATGTTTGTTTCTGCACATAAATAACACCATGGTAATTCTGCTAAAAACAACGTCAGTCCGGGTTAGTTCCACTCAAATCATGCAAGTTAGAGTCCAAAAGAAGGGCAAAAGTGTTTGGAAAAGTAGATACGTTGGAGACGTATCAACTCCCCCAAGCTTAAACCTTTGCTTGTGCTCAAGCAATTCAGTTGACAAGGTGAAAGTGATAAAGAAAAACTTTTACAAACTTTGTTTGCTCTTGTTGTTGTAAATATGTAAAGCCAGCTTTCAAGTTTTCAGCAAAGATTATAACTAACCACATTCACAATAACGCATAGGTCTCAAATTTACTCATATCAATGGCATAATCAACTAGCGAGCAATAATAATAAATCTCGGATGACAACACTTTCTCAAAACAATCATAATATGATATAACAAGATGGTATCTCGCTAGCCCTTTCTGAGACCACAAAACATAAATGCAGAGCACCTTTAAAGACCAAGGACTGACTAGACATTGTAATTCATGGTAAAAGAGATCCAGTCAAGTCATACTCAATGTAAACTAACAGTAATGAATGCAAATGACAGCGGTGCTCTCCAACTAGTGCTTTTTAATAAGAGGATGATGACTCAGCATAAAAGTAAATAGATAGGCCCTTCGCAGAGGGAAGGAGGGATTTGTAGAGGTGCCAGAGCTCGGTTTTGAAACAGAGGTGAATAATATTTTGAGCGGTATACTTTCATTGTCAACATAACAACCAAGAGATGGCAATATCTTCCATGCTACACACATTATAGGCGGTTCCCAAACAGAATGGTGAAGTTTATACTCCACCTTCCACCAACAAGCATCAATCCATGGCTTGCTCGAAACAATGAGTGCCTCCAAATAACAAGTGTCCCAGGGGGAGTTTTGTTTGCAATTATTTTGATTTAGTTTGCATAAAGCATGGGACTGGGCATCCCGGTGACTAGCCATTTATCTCGTGATTGAGGAGCGGAGTCCACTCCTCTTGAGAATAACCCGCCTAACATGGAAGATACAGACATCCCTAGTTGATACATGGGCTATTCGAGCATACAAAACATGATATTTATTTTAAGGTTTAGAGTTTGGCAAATACAAATTTACTTGGAACAGCAGGTAGATACCGTATATAGGTAGGTATAGTGGACTCATGTGGAATAACTTTGGGGTTTAAGGAGTTTGGATGCACAAGAAGTATTCCCGCTTAGTACAGGTGAAGGCTAGCAAAAGACTGGGAAGCAACCAGCTAGAGAGCGACAACAGTCATGAAAATGCATTAAAATTAATCAACACCGAATTTAAGCATGAGTAGGATATAATCCACCATGAACATAAATATCGTGAAGGCTATGTTGATTTTGTTTCAACTACATGCGTGAACATGCGCCATCTCAATAGCATGTTGGCACGCAAGGTAAACCATTATAACTCATAGCTAATCAAGCATGGCACAAGAAACTATGGTCTCCAATTGTCATTGCAAACATGTTTATTAATAATAGGCTGAATCAGGAAGGATGAACTAATCATATTTACAAAAACAAAAGAGGTGGAGTTCATACCAGCTTTTCTCATCTCAGTCAGTCCATCATATATCGTCATAATTGCATTTCACTTGCACGACCGAATAGTGTGAATAATAATAATAGTGCACGTGCATTGGACTAAGCTGGAATCTGCAAGCATTCAATAAACAGGAGAATACAAGGCAATATGGGCTCTTTTGTCAGATAAACAATAATGCATATAAGAGCCACTTCAACAATTTAATTATGGTCTTCTCCTATCGACCCCCAAAGAAAAGAAAATAAATAAAACTATTTACACGGGAAAGCTCCCAACAAGCAAAAGAAGAACATGAAATCTTTTTGGGGTTTCTTTTTAATTACTACTACAAGCATGGAAATTAAAACTACCTAAAAGCTACAACTATTTTTTTATTTTTCTTAATGTTTATTAAACACACAAGAAGAAAGCATAAAAAGAAAAATAAACTAGCATGGATGATACAATGAAAAAGTATGAGCACCGACATCTAGCAATGAGTGTGTGAACATAAATGTAATGTCGATGGGAAATACGTACTCCTCCAAGCTTTGGCTTTTGGCCTAAGTTGGTCTATGGCCAGGGCTGGCCTCGCGGATATCCATATTAATAATAGTTGGGGTCGTACTGAGATGAAGAAGAGGAAGACTCCGATTGCCACTGGCTGACAATCATCTTTGGATCCCACTGATAATTAGACTGTCGTGGAGGATCAACTTGTGGTTCCGGCTATGGATCCATGGCATGTGCAGGGTTCCGATAGGCGTGAATAGCCTTTAACGGAACAAGGTACTGGCCTACAGATAGATCAAACAACGAAGGAGCAGGCAGGGTAATAGTCTCAGGAGGATGTTTATTAAAGAACAATTGGTATTTAAGCTCTCCTTCCCTATTCTTAACAATAAAATCATGTGGCACCATACTTTTATAATCTAGATAAACACGAGGCAGCACCTTTTCTTCCTTCTCAAAATGCCTAATAGGTATGTTAAAATATCAAGCTAGGCGTGAAGCATAGATGCCTCCAAAAATGGGGCCCTTGGTACAGTTCAAACTTAACCTTTTGGCAATAATCCCGCCCATACTAACAGAGTTATCACCATATAAACCGTGGAGCAAAATAATAATATCAGGGATACTAAGGTTTCCACAGTTTCCGCGACCAATTAAACAACGACTAGCAAATAATGCAAAGTAACATAAAACAGGAAAATGTATGCTAGTGATTCGTGCATCGGAAACCTTCCTTGTTTCCCCTACAGTGATAGTATCAATAAACCCCTCCACATCATCGCGATGTGGTTCTTCTGTCTTGCCCTCAAAAGGGACTAAACAAATCCGACAAAAATCATAAAGTGACATCTCCTTATATTTATCATATAAATGAAACTCCACCGTAGGTGGCGAGTTCCTAAAATGGAAATGATAGTTTTTCACAAAGGTATTTGTGAGTAAGAGATACTGATCGCATTGGTCGTGGAGGAAAGCGGTGAGGCCTGCATTCTTAGCCAATTCATGAAAATCTTCATAGATACCGGGTGCTCTCAAGAAATCATCGGAAGGACATTCACACGTCCGAACCTCCGCGGTGCGAGGCAGATTATACTTAGGCTTTGGTGCCTTTTCCTTCGAGCTTTGGTTTGATGAGCCCCTCAAAAGCCTCCTCATCTTTTTTGAAAAATTCTGAAATTTTTAGTAACGTCAAAATAAAAGTAAACCAAACTCAATAATATTGATAGCAACTATTCCTACAAGTGCCTAGGGCCTATATCATGCATCAAAACTACTTTTGACCATATAAATTTGACATGCAAGCTCAAGAACAGGGTCACCTAAGCAGCAAAAATTTGCAATGAATAAAGCACTAGAACAAAAACTAATTGGACCAATGGAGGAGTCACATACCAAGGAACAATCTCCCCATGCAGTTTTGTGAGAGGTGCTTTGAGCAAGGAGATCGAAAATGGCAGCAAGATGAGCTAGAACTCGTGCTTGAGCTGTATATGCGTGTTTGTGGGAGGAAGAAGAAGTGTGTGGGTGAAAGAATAAGTGGAGGAGGGCCACCATGGGCCCACGAGGCAGGGGGCGCGCCTAGGGGGGTAGGGCGCGCCCTCCACCCTTGTGGGCAGGTGGTTGACCCCCTCCTATGTTCTCAGTGCCAAATATTCTCAAATATTCTAGAAAAAATCATATTTAAATTTCAGTGCATTTGGAGAACTTTTATTTTCGGGGTATTTTTATATTGCACGGATAATCAGATAACAGACAGAAAAATATTTATTTTTATTTTGTTTAATATAAATAACAGAAAGTAAAAGTGGAGTATAGAAGGTTGTGCCTTCTAGTTTCATCCATGTCACGGTCATCAAAAGGAATCCACTAACAAGGTTGATCAGGTATTGTTAACGAACTCATTCTGAATAACATGGAACCGGAAAAATTTCGAATAACACTATGTTACCTCGACGGGGATATGCAGATCCCCAATAATTAGAATATCATATTTCTTTTTGACAGTAGGAAGAGGAAATTCAAAACCTCCAAATATAATCGATGGAATTTTTCCAATAGAGTTGATACTATGAACTTGAGGTTGTTTCCTCGGAAAGTGTACCATATGCTCACTACCATTAACATGAAATGCCTTTAGTGCAATCAATAACAACCCCTGCAGTATTCAAAAAGGGTCTTCCAAGAATAATAGACACACTATCGTCCTCGGGAATATCAAGAATAACAAAGTCCGTTAAAATAGTAACGTTTGCAACTACAACAGGCACATCCTCACAAATACCGACAGGTATAGCAGTTGATTTATCAGCCATTTGCAAAGATATTTCAGTAGGTGTCAACTTATTCAAATCAAGTCTACGATATAAAGAGAGAGGCATAACACTAACACACTACTAGGAAAAAGCCTAGTAGTAGCGCGGGTTAAAAACTAGTAGTAGTAGCGCGGTGCATCTCGCGCTACTAGTAGGTATGTTAGTAGTAGCGCGTGTCTGTGACCCGCGCTACTACTAATAATTTGAAAAACCAAAAAAAATCTTGACCCCATGACGCGTGCACGTTGGCCGGGAGCAGGGAGATCTCGTCCATGACGCGTGCCTCATGGAAGCCGTTGAGGGCGGCCGCAGAGGCTATCTCGGTGTGGGCCAGGAGCTGGAGGACTTGCATCTTGGCATCGTGCGTGGGGAGCAACACCTCGCGGCGGCCGTCGCCGTTGAGGTCGGCGACGAGCGGCCGCAGGAGGTGGTCCACGTCTTCCAGAACGAGAAGTCGCCCTCATGCTGCCGGAGGAGGAGGGCGATTGGTCAGCTAGCGTTCCGGATCAAATCAGAGAGGGGGGAGGAGAGGGCTGACCTGGAGCAAGAAGAAGACGGTGAAGGCGGCGAGGAGGAGGATGCCGTGGTCGCGCTTCCGCATCTTGGTGGTGGCGAGGAGCTCCAGCGACCACCCACCGAAGGGATCTCGGAGAGGGATGGGGTGGAGAAAGCAGAGTGTACCAACGGCGGCCACCGCTGGAGTATGAGGGAGAGATGTGGAAAGTGAGAGAGGGGGAAAGTGAGGGAGAGAGGAGGGATTCGGCTGAGGATACGTCGATTTCACCTACCTCGTACTTAGTAGTAGCGAGGGGTGTAAAATTGCGCTACTACTATCAACTTAGTAGTAGCGCGGGTTTGTACCCCTCGCTACTACTATGGCATGTCTCGGGAGGGCGCGGTAGAGACCGCTTAGTAGTAGCGAGGGTTAAACACCCGTGCTACTAGTATCAACTTAGTAGTAGAAAGGGTTAAAAACCCGCGCTACTAGTAAGTAGCAGTAGCGAGGGTTATAAACCCTCGCTACTAGTAAGCGTCTGCCTATAAGCTTTTCCCTTGTAGTGACACCGGCTCCAAGATCACATAAAGCAGTTTTAACATAGTTTCTTTTAATGGATCATGGTATAGTTGGTACACCGGGATCTCCAAGTTTCTTTGGTATTGCACCCTTAAAAGTATAATTAGAAAGGCATGGTGGAAATTTCAGCTTCTGGTATCTTTCTTTTATTTGTAATGATATCTTTCATGTACTTAGCATAAGGATTGGTTTTGAGCATATCAGTTAATCACATACACAAAAATATAGGTCTAATCATTTCAGCAAAGTGCTCAAAATCCTCATCATCCTTTTTGTTAGATGGTTTGGGAGGAAAAGGCATGGGTTTCTGAACCCAAGGCTCTCTTTCTTTACCATGTTTCCTAGCAACAAAGTCTTTCTTATCATAACGTTGATTCTTTGATTGTGGGTTATCAAGATCAACAACAGGTTCAATTTCTATATCCTCATCATTACTTGGTTGAGCATCATTATGAACATTATTATTAACATTATCACTAGTTTTAGGTTCATTACCAGATTGTGTTTCAGCATCAGAAATAGAAATATCATTTGGATTCTCAGGTGGTTCAATAACAGATTCACTAGAAGCATGCAAAGTCCTATCATTTTTCTTTTTCTTCGTTTTAGAAGGACTAGGTGCATCTATATTATTTCTCTAAGAATCTTGTTCAATTCTCTTAGGATAGCCTTCAAGATACAAAGGTTCCTGAGTCATTCTACCGGTTCTAGTAGCCACTCTAACAGCATTATCATTATCCACTACTAGGAAAAGGGCTATAGATGGAAATGGCACTAATGGCGCACCAGACATATGGTGCGCCATTAGTATATACTAATGGCGCACCACCTTCTGATGCGCCATTAGTGTTGAAACTACTAATGGCGCACCCTGCCTACGGTGCGCCATTAGTACCAAAAAAATTTTTTGAACTAGTGCGCCTGTCCAAACATACTAATGGCGCACCGTGTGTGTGGTGCGCCATTACTAGTTAAACTAGTAATGGCGCACCATGCCA
>NC_041382.1:749738201-749739060 GCF_002162155.2 Triticum dicoccoides | reverse complement strand
TCGCCTTTTCAGTTTTAAAAAAAATAAAACAAAATGATAAAAATGTCAAAAAAATAAAAGAAAATAAGTTTCCCATGTGATATGTGGCCTAGTTGTTGGGAAAATTTGCAAATATGAATTTTGACTTCATTTGCAAAATCTCGCGAGAACTTGTAAAAATGGGCATAACTTTTGCATACTAACTCGGATGAAAAAGTTTTTTATATGAAAAATCATCTAGTCGAAAAGTTACATCCAAATTTAACGGGGGGAACCCCGTTAAACATTTTCAAAATCCTCAAAAACCTAACAGAAAAAAGATACGGGGCTTTTAAGATCTAGAGAGGCAAAAAAAAATCAAAAAAAATCAAACTTACTAATGGCGCACCTGCCCATGGTGCGCCATTAGTATCTTCCCTCCTTCAAAATTCAGAATAAGTCAAAAAAATAAAAAAAAATTACTAATGGCGCACCTGACCATGGTGCGCCATTAGTATCTTCCCGCCTTCAAAATTCAAAATAAATCAAAAAAATAAAAAAAAATTACTAATGGCGCACCTGACCATGGTGCGCCATTAGTATCTTCCCGCCTTCAAAATTCAAAATAAATCAAAAAAAAATACTAATGGCGCACCTGACCATGGTGCGCCATTAGTATCTTCCCGCCTTCAAAATTCAAAATAAATCAAAAAAATAAAAAAAATTACTAATGGCGCACCTGCCCGCGGTGCGCCATTAGTATGCCGTATATATGGCTGGTCCTCTCCTCCTCTCTTCATTTCATCTTCCCTTCTCTCCTCCTCTGCGGCGACCTCCTCCTACCTCCTCCCTCCTCCCTCCTCCCTCCTCCCCTCCCCTCCCCTCCCCTCCCCTCCCCTCA
>NC_041382.1:749645739-749738180 GCF_002162155.2 Triticum dicoccoides | reverse complement strand
AAATCCCCTCCTCTCCGGTGAGCTCCTCCTCCCTCCTCTCCGGTGAGCTCCTCCTCCCTCCTCTCCGGTGAGCTCCTCCTCCCTCCTCTCCGGTGAGCTCCTCCTCCCTCCTCTCCGGTGAGCTCCTCCTCCTCCTCTCCGGCGAACTCCTCTCCGGCAAAAGACCATGGCAACAAGATCCAAAAACAACAGGAACAAAATTTGAGAATATTGTCGTGCCAAAAAACAAGCAAAAAAAACGAGCAAAAAAATGGGCAAAAAATCACGATCCAGATCTAGATTCTAAATGACGCATCACTAATGGCGCATCACAGGAAAGTGCACCATTAGTATGCCGCGGTTACTAATGGCGCATCCAGTTGTGGTGCGCCATTAGTATCCAAAGCACCTGGCCCCTGGGAGGCATACTAATGGCGCACCGTGGCCTATACTAATGGCGCACAAGTGGTGCGCCATTAGTATACCAGATACTAATGGCGCACCACTGGTGCGCCATTAGTAAAAATTACTAATGGCGTGCTGTTAGTGGCGCACCATAGATGCGCCATTAATGGCCATAATAGGTGCGCTATTAGTAGAGGTTTTTCTAGTAGTGATCCTTACTATTCAATTCATTGAGCAAATCATTTTGAGCTTTAAGTACTTGTTCTACTTGAGTGGTAACCATAGAAGCATGTTTACTAATAAGTTTAAGTTCACCTTTGACATTAGCCATATAATCACCCAAGTGTTCAAGCATATTTGAATTATATTTCAATTTTCTACCAAAATAAGCATTAAAGTCTTCTTGCTTAGCCATAAATTTATCAAACTCATCTAAGCATGGGCTAGCAATTTTAGTAAATGGGATTTCAGCTTTATCATATCTATAGAGAGAGTTTACCTTTACGACCCGTGTTGGGTTATAAAGACCATGATTTTCTTCAATAGGTGATGGATCAAGATCATATGTTTCTTCAATGGGCGGTAAATTAAGACCGTGTATTTCTTCAATAGGAGGTAAATTCTTAGCATCTTCAGCTTTAATACCTTTTTCCTTCATAGATTTCTTTGCCTCTTGCATATCTTTAGGACTGAGAAATATAATACCCCTCTTCTTCGGAGTTGGTTAAGGAATAGGCTCAGGAATTTGCTCCGGAGGTGTCCAATTATTTTCATTTGTCAACATATTGTTCAATAGAATTCCAGCTTCATCCAGTGTTCTTTCCCTGAAAACAGAACCAGCACAACTATCCAGGTAATCTCTGGAGGCATCGGTTAGTCCATTATAGAAGATATCAAGTATTTCATTTTTCTTAAGAGGATCGGATGATCACGCAAAGCATTAAGTAATTGGAGAAACCTCCCCCAAGCATGTGGGAGACTCTCTTCTGCAATTTGTGCAAAATTATATATATCCCTTAAAGCAGCTTGTTTCTTATGAGAAGGGAAATATTTAGCAGAGAAGTAATAAATCATATCCTGGGGACTACGCACACAACCAGGATCAAGAGAATTAAACCATATCTTAGCATCACCCTTTTAATGAGAACGGAAATATTTTAAGGATGTAAAAGTAACGAGTTCTCTCATCTTTAGTGAATAGGGTGGCTATATCATTCAAGTTAGTAAGATGTGCCACAACAGTTTCATATTCATAACCATGAAAAGGATCAGATTCAACCAAAGTAATTATATCAGGATCAACAGAGAATTCATAATCCTTATCAGTAACATAGATAGGTGAAGTAGCAAAAGCAGGGTCAGGTTTCATTCTAGCATTTAGAGATTGCTTACTCCATTTAGCTAATAACCTTTTGAGTTCCTTTCTATTTTTGCAAGCTAAAATAGCGAAAGAAGCTTCTTGATCAAAAACATAACCCTTAGGAATAACAAGTGATTCTTCATCATCACTTTCATCAGTATCATCAGATTCAATATTTTCAATCTCTCTAGCCCTAGCAAGTTGTTCATCAAGAAAATCACTAAGTGGCACAGTAGTATCAGGCATAGAGGTAGTTTCATCATAAGTATCATGCATAGCAGAAGTGACATCATCAATAACATGCGACATATCAGAACGAATAGCAGAAGCAGGTTTAGGTGTCGCAAGCTTACTCATAACAGAAGGCGAATCAAGTGCAGAGCTAGACGGCAGTTCCATACCTCCCCTCGTAGTTGAGGGATAGATCTTGGTTTTTGGATATCTCTAGTTCTTCATCATGATAATCAGATATATATCCCAAGTGACTCAAAGAATAGAGCTATGCTCCCCGGCAACGGCGCCAGAAAATAGTCTTGATAACCCACAGGTATAGGGGATCGCAACGGTTTTCGAGGGTAAAGTATTCAACCCAAATTTATTGATTCGACACAAGGGGAGCCAAAGAATATTCTCAAGTATTAGCAGCTGAGTTGTCAATTCAACCACACCTGGAGACATAATATCTGCAGCAAATTGTTTAGTAGCAAAGTAATATGATAGTAGTGGTAACGGTAACAAAAGGTAACAGTAGTAAAAGTCATGTTTTTGGTATTTTGTAGTGATGATAGCAATAGCAACGGAAAAGTAAATAAGCGAAGAACAATATATGGAAAGCTCCTAGGCAATGGATCAGTGATGGAGAATTATGCCGGATGTGGTTCATCATGTAACAGTCATAACCTAGGGTGACACAGAACCAGCTCCAGTTCATTGATGTAATGTAGGCATGTATTCTGAACATAGTCATACGTGCTTATGGAAAAGAACTTGCATGTCATCTTTTGTCCTACCCTCCCGTGGCAGCGGGGTCCTTACGGAAACTAAGGGATATTAAGGCCTCCTTTTAATACAGAACCGGAACAAAGCAGTAACACATAGTGAATACATGAACTCCTCAAACTACGGTCATCACCGGTAAGTATCCTGATTATTGTCACTTCGGGGTTAACGGATCATAACACATAATAGGTGACTATAGACTTGCAAGATAGGATCAAGAACACTCATATATTGATGAAAACATAATAGGTTCAGATCTGAAATCATGGCAGTCGAGCCCTAGTGACAAGCATTAAGCATAGCAAAGTCATAGCAACATCAATCTCAGAACATAGTAGACACTAGGGATCAAACCCTAACAAAACTAACTCGATTACATGATAGATCCCATCCAACCCATCACCGTCCAGCAAGCCTATGATGGAATTACTCACGCACGGCCGTGAGCATCATGATATTGGTGATGGAGGATGGTTGATGATGACGATGGCGACGGATTCCCCTCTCCGGAGCCCCGAACGGAGTCCAGATTAGCCCTCCCGAGAGGTTTTAGGGCTTGGTGGCGGCTCCGTATTGTAAAACGCGTTGATTTCTTCTCCCTGATTTTTTTCTCCCCGAAACACAATATATGGAGTTGGAGTCGGAGAGGCAACAGGGAGGCCACAAGGTAGGGGGCACGCCTCCCACCCTCGTGGAGAGGTGGTGGGTCCCCTGGCCTTCATCTTTTCCAGGTGTTTTTCATATTTTCTGAAAATTTGCTCCGTGAAGTTTCAGGTCATTTCGAGAATGTTTGTTTCTGCACATAAATTACACCATGGTAATTCTGCTGAAAACAGCGTCAGTCCGGGTTAGTTCCATTCAAATCATGCAAGTTAGAGTCCAAACAAGGGAAAAAGTGTTCGGAAAAGTAGATACGTAGGAGACGTATCAGCCAACATCCAGGAGTACGCCAACGACGGCGCAAGGCACCGCCGTCGCTGTCGGTCAGTGGCCCGACGACACACAGAGCATGGCAGAGGAGCCGCTTCCCACCGCAAGATGCCCCCGCCGCCGCTGCGTAATCTAAATTTGCCATGAAAAACATTCGGATTGCCATGCTTAAAATCAGGACGTTTATCTTTTCCATTTATTTTAGATCGATCGTCGTATAATTTAAAGTCGGAGTCAGATTGAGCAAAATCTATGGTTTGATCGATTGAATGTTCTGCTAGATCTGTATCAAAATAAATATAAAATGTCATCAAGCCACATGTAGTCCTTGTCATCCAATGACCTAGACTGCTTCAATGTCGAGCGCTCAACACGTTTAGCGTGTTGTTAATTTCATGCCAAAAATAGTGCTAATCACATAATAACACGCAAATAATATCCTACTTAATATCCGCATGCACTTAATATACTTCCAAATTAACGTGCATTGCACATACACACTGACTAGTGCTTCTAGTACATGAAACTGGTGCCGTAACTGGTGAACGCGTCCAGATATGGTCAACAGCAACATCGCCCGCGAGTTCTTCGTGTTTGCCCGTGCGTCTAAACGCAGAAGGGGAGGAGAGAGAGAGCACACATGGAACCCACTAGTAAGTGAAGGAGAATAGTACTAAAAATAATATTTACATGTTATCCATTAAACAGGTTGTGGTAATATAAAAACATTATGTGAACAAAGGGAGGTACAACAAACATTGCTGTTCTACGTATGTTGCCTATTGACATGAGCATGTTCGATCCTCATCCTTTATTTTTTAATTTGTATATGGGTCCAAATTTGTTTCATGACATGTGGGCCCCTCAGTGTGTAGTTTGTAGCACTTTAATTTGTGGGTCGAAATTTGTTCCATTCCAAGTGGACTATCGGTGTGTATTTTTGTAGCTTATTTATAATAATTAAAGAGAACAACCGAGTTTTTTGCAATAATACCATGGTGCAATGTTGAAGGCGAGAAAGGATGTGCGAGAGAGCAAGGACCGAGCCAGAGGGAAATCAACTAGGGGAGTTGCGGGGGTTGCAACAGTGTTTGGAGTAGTTGTGGGCCGAATGCTACGAAAATATAATCTAAACCGACCGGAATAAATGCCTACACAAATTAATCCAACGTTGGAGTGCCCCTCGCAATGTAAATAGCTCCGCCTTTGCGAGGGATGGAGAGGTAGCTTCAATGTGTGGAAGATACGACGTGAGAAAGCGAGGTCAATCGAGAGACATATAGATAGAGAGACAAAGTGAGTGTGGTCCGACATTCATTGAATAGATATATATGCTCTGGAGAGATATTGTCTGATTGAGCTTTTGGCAAGGGTGAGGGCTGTAAGATGGAGCTTGAGAGATGATCCAGTCACAGACGTGTAGATATATTTTGTGCATGGGAGGAAGCAAGGTCAATCGATCACATAGGGTCATCGTGCGATCGAAAGAGTGAGACGAGATGGAGAGAGAGACCTAGATAGACAATGTGCGTGCGAGAGTATACAACGTGAGTAGGTCGAATTGGGCTCAAACATGGTGATATATTGTCTTTGTCCAAGAAAGAGCGAGGTCAATCAAGACATACAAAGAGAGAGAGAGAGAGAGAGAGAGAGAGAGATTGAGCGAGCGTCTTGGATGAACTGACCTAGATAGACAATCTGCGTGAGAGAGTATAGAGTGTGTCGACTGAGGCTCGAACAGGGAGATATATCATTTGTGTGTGAAAGAAAACAAGGTTAAACGAGACTCGGATAAAGAGAGCGAGATTGAGCGAGTGTGGCCCGTCGTGCGGAAGAAAGAGTGAGACAATCTAGAGGGAGTGACCTAGATAGACAATGTGCGTGCGTGCTCATGAGAGGTTGGGGGGCTAGATAGGCAATGCATGTATTTAGCGCGAGAGGATGAGAGGGAGAGGGAGAGAGAGAGCTCTGCATGGGGTGCAATGGCGGGTGTGTGAGGTAAATACATTTGGTAACAGAGTGGAAAAATGGGGTTGTGTAGTTGAGAGACTTAGAGATTGAAACATGGAGAGAAAGAATGAATGTGTGTTGGAAACCGATAGCTTCCTAAGGTGGTTAGGATAGTAAGATTGACCGATACGGGAAGTATGTACCATGTGTGCGGGGGGGGGGGTCTAAAAACAACATTTGAATGTAGATAGTACGAGACTTAATATTGATGTTTCAATTCGGTGTACATTGTAACATTTGAACTAAGGACCATGCATATGTGTAATTATTTCGACTTCGTGCCATACTAGGTTTTGAAAAGTTGAAATTGGCTCGATTTGTTGTGCTATTTTGTAGGTCATATGTTTGAATCCATCCAAAAGTTTTCTCACTACCATGGTGTTCATCATATACATATGAATTTGTATTAAAAGAGTTGCATGGATACAGTGAAATGCGAAATCCACGTTAGAATTGGAGATCGCTATGTGACACACACTCTAATTCAAATAACTAATTATGTGACACACACTCTAATCCACGTTAGCATGGATACCGTGGATACCACTTCATTTTTTCAAATAACTCCTCATTAATTTATTTATAGTATCTCGTTTGGAATGACTAATTATTTGCAAGGAAAACACGGGCATGGTAATACATACAGATTCATTTGCAAATGAAAGAAGATTCATTTGTATTCTCAAATCTCCTCTCAAATGTAGGCGCACCAGGCAGACCAGGGTCGTGTCGTGGTGGTCGCGTGTGTCGTACGGTGGCTTAGCACCCAGCCACCCACCCAGATGGTGCTTTGGTGCCTTAAGGCACCTGCCTTTGTGTCCATGACATGTGGGCCCAACAAGTGGCTGGCCCACATGTTAGTGACCCAAAGGCAGGTGCATTTAATGCACCGAAGCTGCATCCCACCCACCACCCTCCCCCCAAAAAGAAGGACGACGACAAAATAAGTTCGCTCTTCCACGTTTCGCCTTGAAATATCTGGCGGCCCCAATTCCAGCCCTGCAAAATCTCCCTTCTCCACCGTCCCCTTCCGCGCCCAGATTGCTCAAATCCCTAATTCGCCGCCAACCCAAGCAAAGTTCGAATCGCCCCTCGTCTCGTCTCTTTCCCCACCTCTGTGCCGGACGACGATGGCGAAGACGATGGTCACGCTTCACCACCGCACCGGAGCTACCTCATCTACGCCCTCGTTGTCGGTGTCAAAACCGGCGGATCTTGGGTAGGGGGTCCCGAACTGTGCGTCTAGGCCGGATGGTAACAGGAGGCGAGGGACACGAAGTTTTACCCAGGTTCGAGCCCTCTTGATGGAGGTAAAACCCTACGTCCTGCTTGATTAATATTGATGATATGGGTAGTACAAGAGTTGATCTACCACGAGATCGGAGAGGCTAAACCCTAGAAGCTAGCCTATGGTATGATTGTATGGTGTGATTGTTGTCCTACGGACTAAAACCCTCCGGTTTATATAGACACCGGAGAGGGTTAGGGTTACACAAGGTCGGTTACAAAAGGAGGAGATATCCATATCCGTATTGCCTAGCTTGCCTTCCACGCCAAGTAGAGTCCCATTCGGACACGAGACGAAGTCTTCAATCTTATATCTTCATAGTCTAACAGTCCGGCCAAAGGATATAGTCCGGCTGTCCGGAGACCCCCTAATCCAAGACTCCCTCAGTAGCCCCTGAACCAGGCTTCAATGATGATGAGTCCGGCGCGCAGTATTGTCTTCGGCATTGCAAGGCGGGTTCCTTCTTTGAATACCCCACAGAAGAATTTGAATACGAGGATAGTGTCCGACCCTGCAAAATAAGTTCCACATTCCACCGTAGAGAGAATAAGATTTTCGCAGATCTAATTTGCTGACTTGTTTCGGCAACATGACATTATGTCACGGCCCAGTGTTTATTCGAACCTTTTTTTTAATCAGCCTCGCACATGACGCGAGGCAGTTTTTCGGCACGTCCTGTCAAAACAGAGATCGTGCCCCCCTTATTACGGGATTCTCATCAATACGGGCGTGGGTAACCCAACTATGTCTAGGACTCCTAGATTATAGGCAATTCCAAACGGCCAAAGAGAGGACTCTTGATATTCACCCCTTTTATAAAGGGACAAGGCTTTTACTTTTTTCCTCCCGCGCTCAATCGAATCCTTCCCCCGCCTCGAGTTCAAACTCCCAAAGCCCAGGTCAGGTGCTCCGAACCTTCAATCATGTCCGGATCTAGCCTTCAAGGCCGATGGATGCCTTCCTCCATCACGGAAGAAGACATCAAGAAGTGGAGGGAGGCCAGATATCTGACCGCCGAGGTTTTGCATCGGCTGCCTGCCCGAGGGCAGGTCGTCCCTTCTCCCGAACCTAACGAGAACGTCGTGTTCGTCTCCCACTTCCTCCGAGGCCTAGGCCTTGCTTTGGATCCTTTCGTCAGGGGTTTGATGTTCTATTACGGGCTAGATTTCCATGATCTAACTCCGGACTCCTTTCTTCATATCAGGACATTTATTGTCGTGTGTGAGGCCTTCCTCCACGTTACCCCTCACTTCGGCCTGTGGCTCAAGACCTTCGAAGTAAACCCGAAGATGATAGAGGGGCAACATGTAGCGTGCGGTGGTGCTTCAATAGGCAAGATTGCAGGAGCTCCATGGCCGAAAGGTTCCATTCCAGAGGTGTATGAATTGTGGCAACGGGAGTGGTTTTACATCACGGCTCCTAGAAGTGCCAAGTGGGCGGTCGCCCCTGCTTTCCGCTCGGGCCCCCCACCACAAATGATGTCATGGATTAGCAGAGGTCTGAGCTTGGGTCCAGCCAAGGACGTGCATGTATTTCAAAGCCGCATTCGAGATCTCTTCGAGGGAGATTTTAATTTGGTTGTGGTAATACAAGTTATGCTGGTTCGTCAAGTCCAGCCTTGCAAACGCCGGTCCCTTCGCTTATGGGAGTTCAATCCAGAGGGACCGCGTGTCATTCAAAATTTCCTCGGCCTGACGCACGAGGAGATGTACAGGTCATTCTTCAGACCTCAAGTAGAGTGTCCGGATATCACCAAGGACGTGGGCCTGAGCAGTAACCGCGCCGCCGAATAGCTAAGGAATCCTCTGGCCGAACATACTATCTCTTATTCGTTATGAAGTTATTTCTGAGAGTTCACTTTTTGACCAGGACTGGCTAGCAAAGGCGAAGTTGATTTGGTGTTCAGTCCCCCTCCCTGAGGGTTTGGACAATCCAGTATTGGAAAAGATGCTCCAGGTTGCACCTTACTCGGAGCCCTTGAAGGAAGACACAGGGGAGGATAATTCAGGCAGACGCGGGCCCCCAACGCTGCCCGTTACAACCGAGGGAGCGAGCGTCTCCATGAAGGAGGATGACTGGAGGAGGAAAAGGACTGCGTCCGAGGATCCAGAAGCCGAAGCTTCCAAACGGGAGAAGAAGTCTCCCATAGAGGGTCCTTCCTCGGGGGGTGCTTTTACCGCACAAAGTCCGCGGGGGGATCAACTCTCCAACGAGTCGTAAGTGATCCGAAATACTTTAATAGTACAGGTATGTTACCTTTTTCTTCTGAGAAAATAACCACCGCATATATCTTTGCAGTTCGGGCCTTAGCCCCTCTCAAATGAGCTCGTCTTCGGGGGATCTTCTTCCAGAGATGATGGAGAGCGAAACGCCTCCTTCGGACTCCTCCGCTCCTGAAGCGGGCGACCCCGAAGTGTCGTTGCGGAGGGCCTCTCTGAATCCGGAGAGGCCAGAAGATAATCCTATTGACCCCCAAAGTCCCAGCGCCCGGCTCCCGAAGAGAGCAAACAAAAGAGTCTGGCACCGTCTAGTGTGCGATTGGATGTTTCTGAGGGAGTTGGTGGGGTGAGCAGCCATCTCAGATGAACACCGTATGCTGATGAATACGGTGATGGAGAGAATCTCATCCGCCGAAAGCGGATTGCATGAAGCTTTTATGAGTCTACTGACAGGCTTTGAGGTATGTAAGATAATGTGTGATAGTCTTGCACATGTTAGGTGTGCCCTGTGTAGATAGTAGCCCCTGAGACTCTGGTTGTCGTCGGGAACGGCAACGAACAGAGGATCATATTCCCAGGTAATAACCATACTACCTCTATGTGCAGGTGATGGAAGCTCCGGTGGCTAGCCGGACTAGCGAGTTTGCCAATTTAAAACGGCAGCTGGATGCGGCAGACGCCGACATCGAACTTTTTAACAAAAGGCTTGATGAGGCACAGGGTAAGCATTATTATCTTGTAAACGCCACATAGTAAGAGCAGTATGATGCCAATATCTTTAACATGTTGTGACTGCAGATGGAGCTGCCACTATGGAAGCCTTGCGGGCAGAACTTTCCCGAGCCAAGGAACAAGTGAGGATTAGTAATGCGGCTGCGTTGAAGGCGGACGAAGAGTTGAAAGCCAAGAAGGCCGCGCATGGCGAGAGCCAAGATAAGATGGCCAAGATGGCCGTGGAATTAAAAGACGCTGCCGACCGTTGCCGGGTTCTTGAAAAAGAAAACCTAGCGAAGGCATCGGACCTTGAGAAGGCTACTATGATGAAAAAAGACATCCTCTCTGCTATGAGGGCGAAGAAGGAGGAGCTGGGGGAAGCCGGGGATATTGCGGCTGGGAAATCCTTTATGTTAAGGAGGAGGTTCGGAGATCCAAGGTATGCCCCTCTGGATCGGCTGTGGAGTTCGGAAGATGTGTATATGGATTTGGCGGTGAGCGCTGCCGATGCGGCCAAGTACTTCCAGAGTCAGACAGGTCGTGAAGTGGACCAGATGTTCTGGACACAATTCCATGCTCCAGAGCATCCGCTTTCATTGACTGACTAGTTAGTCGAATGGGCCAAACTGAATAGGTTGGCCGGACTCGCCATGAGGTCTGTTGTGGATCAGCTATGGCCGGAAAGGCCAAATCCGAACAGCTATTTCATCTTAGTGCAGCAGCTCCTTGATGCGGTGCCGCGCATTAATGCGATGAAGAGGTCGACATGCATAGAGGGTTCACGGATGGAATTTGCCCGTGTTAAAGCATACTGGGCGAAGATGGATGCTACCACGGTTGTAGCGCAAGATTCAGCCATAGGCCGAGTGGCTGCTGAGCACTACTTTGAAGAAGTTCTTGAGGGTGCTCGTTTGATAGAGATCCAGTGCTCAAAAAATATTATGTTTGAGTGATATGTATTCTTATTGTAAGCGAAATGCTTTTATAAATTTTTATAAGGCGACGTTTATACTTTGGCCTGAAAGTAATATGATGCCTCATGGGTGGCCATTTATGTATACATGTGTATAACCTGAAAGATTGCAGCCGTCGGCTTCAACCCCCACACATATAATGTGGAGGTGCTCGCAAAAAAATGCGTGTTCACACTTAACCCAACGTCTTGGTCCTATTAAGGAGGTGATAGCGGAGCGAGCAAGGCAACCGGACTATAATGCTTTAGCACTTTCACTTAGCCATAGGAGTTTGACAGTGGGGCTACTAGATAGCCCCTGGTGGCTCCGCACTCTCCCGATCCCGGGGTGCGTACATGCCTGGCCAGAAAACGGCCCTTCGTTAAGGCGGAGGAATTCTAACATTCCAATATGTCATCGAGTGGTTGACCAGTCTCACACTATATCATGACAGTCAGTTTTCAGCTTTCTCTACTGAGGTGCTCGTCCGGATGAACCAGGGCACAATCGCAGTAGTTCTCCTGGTGCTACCTTAGCCGGTAAAGCGGAACGTAAGGCACCAAAACACAGGAGCCGGGCAAACCCAACATTTGACCAAAGACAATGATTCAGAGCTGATGCATATAGGGCCAAACTCGCGACGCCGAACACTCCCTAAGGTATTCGGTCTTTGTGGTATAAACCGGGCCTAAATAGTGGCCTTTGTAAGAAGCCCCTCGTGTCCAGGTACGTGCATTGTTCTGGCGTGGCCACATGCCAAGACGTCAGTATCCTTCTCAACTGTGCTGAGGATTCGGTGGATATGTATCAACAAGAGACAGTAAAAAAGGTTTACGCAGGGTCTTAATCTAAAAAGAATCCTTGGAGCGGGTCCCTGCTGCACGTCTGCGCCTGTGTCTCCGTTGTGCCGTATCCTGGACGGGTGTAGCACGATGATCGTTTGTAAAAGAGAGGAATTTAGGTGAAAAAGTTGTCGTGCAAAAGGATAGTTTTTAAAGAAACCATGTATAATTCAAGATGGGTAAAAATTGCCACTTGTTTGCGCGCGTTGAGCCCCTTGTATTGGCAAATAGGGGTGTGACCATTGATCCGGTATAAATAGTGGCGCCGGACTTGATTAATTGTGTCCGAGGTCTTGACGACCTATTAAATGCTTTCGCTGGTCCGGACGTTTTTAGTGTGCGGCTGCCAAGGCAGCCGCACTCTCTTCAGCGCGCAAAGATCGCTTGATATTTCCGTTCATTGTAATGATGCCACGTGGGCTGGGCATCTTGAGTGTAAGGGAGGCGTTGTGCGGTATTGCATTAAAGCGAGCGAAAGCTTCGCGTATGAGCAGTGCTTGATAGACACTTTGGAATGGAGCGATGTGGAAGGTTAAATGTTCGCTACGGAAGTTATCGGGGGAGCCGAATATAACTTGTAGTAGGAAGGAGCCCGTACAGTGAGCCCCTGGGCCTGGCGTTACTCCTTTGAAGGTAGTATTGCTATGGCGAATTTTTGTTGGGTCTAACCCCATCCCGCGGATTGTATCCTGATATATTAGGTTTAGACTGCTGCTACTGTCCATCAAGACTCGTGTGAAGTGATATCCGCCAATTACTGGGTCTAATACCAGGGCAGCCCATCCTGCACGCCGGATACTTGCTGAGTAATCGCGATGGTCGAAAGTGATCGGTTGAGATGACTAGTGGCAGGACTTCGCGGTGACAGGCATGTGGGTATATTTTTCTGGGAGTGCCGCGTTGTTTTTTCCCTTGATCACGTGTAACACGTTTACTGTTTTGACTTCTGGTGGAAATTTGTTTTGTTCCCCAGTGTCTTCCTTGAGAGGCTCATCCTCATCTTCGCTTGGTGTATCCTCCCCCTTGTTTACGGCGTTGAGCTTGCCGGACTGCTTGAAGACCCAACATTCTCTGTGGGTATGATTAGCAGGTTTACCAGGGGTACTATGGATCTGACATATTTGGTCCAGAATTTTGTTTAGGCTGGACAGTTCGTCCCTGGTGCCTTTAGGGGGCGGCTTTTGCTGACCTGGCCGAGAGCTTTTGAATCCGGCGTTTACTACCGTGCCCTATGTGTTGTCTTCTTTATTCCGACGTTTGTTATTGCTGTTGCGCCGTGATTTCCCGTTTCCATCTCTAACTTCAGATGTACTGGGGTTGCTGGTGCTGCATCTGGCTAGCCAACTGTCCTCACCCGCGCAAAAGCGGGTCATGAGGCTTGTTAATGCTGCCATCGTTCTCGGCTTTTCTTGGCCGAGGTGTCTGGCGAGCCATTCATCACGGATGCTATGCTTAAAAGCTGCCAAGGCTTCGGCGTCCGGACAGTCGACAATCTGGTTCTTTTTAGTAAGAAACTTGTTCCAAAGCTTTCGGGCTGACTCTTCGGGCTGTTGAGTTATATGACTCAAATCATCCGCGTCCGGAGGTCGGACATAAGTCCCTTGGAAATTTGCCCGAAAGGCGTCTTCGAGCACTTCCCAACTTCCAATGGAGCTTTCAGGGAGGCCTTTAAGCCAGTGACGAGTTGGCTCTTTGAGCTTGAGGGGTAAGTACTTGATGGTGTGGAGATCATCTCCTCGAGCCATATGGATATGAAGGATATAGTCCTCAATCCAGACCCCAGGGTCTGTTGTTCCATCGTATGTCTCTATGTTTACGGGTTTGAATCCCTCTAGAAATTCATGGTCCAGCACCTCGTCGGTGAAACATAGGGGGTGTGCGGCACCCCTGTATCTGGGTGTACCGCGTTGTTCGGATGTTTGAGTGTCGCATTGTATGCTGGGGCGCGCTTGCGTGGTCCATAGATGGATCTTGTTGCGCCGTCCTTTGGGTGTGAGCCCTCGCGTGGGTCGCGTGTTGTATCATGAGTGGCATTGTTTGCCGCTCTGTGTTGGCCGTGGGGTCGTCTATCCGGCCAGGTGGCTGCTTTGATATTTGGTTGTGGGGCGTCTAAAGCCTCCTCATCGAATTCAGGTAGCAGCTTCCTCTTTGGGTATCTCTTGTAGGGGCGATTGTCGCCTTACCTCGCTGATGTGTTGAGTATTTTACTCCATCTGATTTGGAGTGTGTCTTGCGTAGCCTTGAGCCTTTGCTTCTACTTTTTAAGACTCCTCGCAGTGGCAACAAGCCTTTAACGGGCATTCTGCTGCTCCGGGTGCCTGTCCGGTGTTATGTCGTCCAGACTATTATCCTTGATAGAAGTTTGTTCGGTTTGATTCTCCGGATTGCCGTTGTCCGGCAGTGGTTCGCCCTGCTCCAGCGTTGGGTCTGTGTGATTGTTATTTCTATCGAGGCGGGATTTGGGGCGGCGCTTGCGCCGCCGCTTTGACTGCTTCTCGAGGGAACAAGCCTTCGGTGCATCCTTCCGCTCCTCGTCGTCATCTTCTTTTGGTGCGCCCACCATGTATACGTCATATGATGAGGTGGACGTCCAGCGCCCTGTGGGCGGTGGTTCTTCTTCGCCTCCCGCATCGTAGTCCATACCGTCGATGTCTTCGGAGTCGAAGTCGAGTGTGTCGGTTAAATCATCGACAGTGGCTACGAAGTGGGTGGTGGGTGGGCGTCGAATTTCTTTGTCTTCCGCACCCCGATCCTGTTGGCCATAATCCGGCCAGGGCTCTCCTGACAAAGAGAGAGACTTTAGTAATTTCAGAAGGTCGCCAAAGGGCGAGTGCTGAAAGATATCTGCGGCAGTAAACTCCATGATCGGCGCCCGATCGGATTTGATTGGCAGGGGCGCGGAAGGTTCGGAGTCCGGAAAAGAGTCCGGCACCTTGGAGTCACGGGCTTGGCAGAGGATGAAGTTGGTGTTCGGCTCGATCGCTGTTGAGACTGCAGCCCCCGAGGTGGTGTCCAGCCATCCGTCCTCGATTGGCGCGATTGGCTCCGAGCTAAGGGTCGGAGCTGGTGCGGCCACATCCTCCGGGGTACTGTTCGGTGGCAGAGCTAAGTCATACCCATCGCGACAGTGCGTTGCACCCGGCTACGGCTCGAATCCGTCGAAGATCAAGTCTCCGCAGATGTCGGCCGTGTAGTTCAAACTTCCAAATCCGACCTGATGGCCAGGGGCGTAGCTTTCAATCTACTCCAGATGGCCAAGCGAATTAGCCCGCAGTGCAAAGCCGCCGAAGACGAAGATCTATCCGGGAAGAAAAGTCTCACCCTGGACTGCATCACTATCGATGATAGTAGGGGCCATCAAGCCTAACAGCGACGACACAGAGGAACTCTCAATGAAAGCACCAATGTCGGTGTCAAAACCGGCGGATCTCGGGTAGGGGGTCCCGAACTATGTGTCTAGGCCGGATGGTAACAGGAGGCGAGGGACACGAAGGTTTACCCAGGTTCGGGCCCTCTTGATGGAGGTAAAACCCTACGTCCTGCTTGATTAATATTGATGATATGGGTAGTACAGAGTTGATCTACCACGAGATCAGAGAGGCTAAACCCTAGAAGCTAGCCTATGGTATGACTGTATGTTGTGATTGTTGTCCTACGGACTAAAACCCTCCGGTTTATATAGTGTAACATCCCAAATTTTCAATTTGGAATGTTATACATTAGATCATCATTGCATATCATATTTTATTTGCGTTTGGTTTTGATCCTAGAATTTCTACGCAACTCAAGGACCCAGGGAGAGAGTTGGGGAATTCATTATTTTCATATTTGAGTTTTCTCAAATTTTAAGAATAGGATCATTTGATTTTATTTATTTTATCATCAATTATTTCTATTACAAAAATATGAGAGAGGGAATAAAATGACTTTCCCAAAATAAAGAAATATTGAGGATTTAATAATAAAATAAAATAATATTTTATTTCGGAGTTTTTCGTTATTTTATTTGAATTTAGGAAAAATGTGTGTTTCTCAAAATTGCATTTAGGCCCCAACTAAAGGTTCACCTTGTGCGGCTTGATTTTAGAAGCCCGGGAAAATTTATTTCGGGATTTTTGGAGTCCGTTTAGTATTTCTTTTTTATTTTTTCTTCTGCGCGTAATTATTTAAAAAAACGAACAGTCTAGGGCCGTGTCCGACTAGGACTCCCAGCCCGTTAGGCTATATAAGCCGGGGGAGAGGCCCAGCCGAAGCTAACCCTAGCCGCCCCAGCCCCCAGTGCCGCCCCCCCGCCGCCGCCGCGCCACCGCCGCACGACAACCGAGGTTCGCCGCCTCGTTTTCCGCGCAGGTTTTCTTATTTTTTTTTTCAAAAAACCGTTCGGTTTTTCCGTCGGTTTTTCGTCGATTTTTTTATTCGGTTAGTTTTTAAATAGATCGTTTTTTCTGGTTTATTTAAATAGTGAGCGTTCGTCCGTTCGTTCGTTCTAGCGAACGTTCGTTTTTTTTTTCTTTTTTCTCGGATTTAATACGCGATTTCTCTGATCGTGATTCCTGATCCGATATTCTTTTTAGTATAACTTTTCGCTCGTTTATCGGAATCAGGCGATTCAAGCGCCTGGAGTTTTGTCTTGAAACCGTCTATTCGATTAACCAACTTATACAAGTTTTTGCTACTGTAAAAAATTGCCCTAGATTCAGAGTACTAGAACGAAGTTGTTTTCTTTCGTCGTTTGACTTTTGTTGCTTTGTTCGATTTGATTCTTTCTGCAAACCGGAGTTCTTAAGTTGAACCTTCCAGTTAGATCTCTTAATTGAGTTTTACCCGTGCATTAGATGAGTACTTATTGTATGCTTGTTTGTTTGCGATAGAGTACCCGGAGTGCGCCGCTTGTTACTTCGAATCGCTAGGTTTCCTGGATCATCAGCAAGGCAAGTAACACTTTGATCATACCTTTCCTACTACCTAGTTTTACTGCATTAGATCAATCCTCACACATTGCATGATTAGGATCTAATTAAATTGTGGGATGGGAAGTAGTTGAGGTAGTACCTATTACATGTTTATTATCAAACCTTTGGGAGTTACTTCTACGTTTGCTTATTATGCCATGCTATGCTAGTAGACGTGGATTGGGTGAGTGATATCCATGACAGATGTGAGTTTGTTAATTAATGGTTTATCTATGGTGGCAACTTAAACACACATATGGGTGGATTGAGGCACCTGGGTATTCCAGGACTTGCCTGTTTTCTTTTGGACCGCCACCCAGGCTCAAAGGGATCATGGGACTATTCATACTAGAAACTTCCGTGTGCAGCCACAAGCTATTATGGGCTCTAGCATAGTTGACTAAGTCGTGCGAACTCTTACAGTGGTAGACTAGCAGATGTAGGGGATGTAGGTGGTACGGTCTATCCGATCGTAAGGTGCTAGCGCTTCTGAAAGACTATGTCTCGGTCATCCGTCTTCTCAAACACCATGTAGTGCGAGAAACCAAACGGAGGCGATCGAGTCTTGTGGGGAAAAGTGCGCAAACCTCTGCAGAGTGTAACAAACTAATCATGGTTAGCTATGTCCCCGGTTATGGACATCTTGAGTATCTAGTACCTGGATTATCATGTGAATCTCAACATGTTACTCTAAATTAATTTTGTTGGGTTTTGTTTAATGTTGATGCTTAATTGGGATTGAGAATGCTGTCAACCATTCTCAATGTTTAACAACCACCATGATAGTAATTAAATTTATTCCTTTAAAGTAGGGAAAAACTGGCTTTACGCAAAACTGTAACCATAGAGCTTTCCACGAGCCAAATATGCATATAGTATAGCTGTTTCATTCCATTACCCTCTATGTGTTACCTTGCCAGCATATTCCATGTGCTGACCCGTTTCGGGCTGCAACGTTAATGTTGTAGACTTTTCAGACGATGATTAAGGAGTTTTTAGATCGTGGTTCTATACTCAGTGATGCCGTTGGAGTTGATGGACTCAGTTATCTTCCAAGCCTTCCGTTGTTATCGTTATTAGATGGCCTTAAGCCATATTTATTGTAATAAGTTCTCTATGGAGACACTCGATGTAATAAGTGTGTGATTGCTACTCTGTTATAAATCCTCCGAGTACTATGTGGTGTCAGCATTACTGATCCAGGGATGACACCGGAGCACAGAGATCAGATTGTTTGAGGTCTGGTCGCTACAGAGATGGTATCAGAGCACACGCTGACTATAGGACACGACCACTAAGCTAAAGACCTTCTCTTCTGACCTCTCATCTTTCCTACTCTTTAGGATGGCGGATGCAAGGAACAAGTTCACGCAACCAGATGAAGATACACCCTTTGGACGTCACTTGAAGGAAGTCACTAGATACCTGAACATAGGAGTACCAAGCTTCACCGGAACCTACAACGCCACTTTACGTGAAGAAGAGCGCTGGATGATTCAAGTTCAAGTTCCAGGAAGAATGTTCATGCCAGTCAGTGAGCCCATAGAGTTTTCTTTTGATGCACCAACTTGGAGTCTAGGAAAGAGCATGGCAGCACACATCGCCATGGGACGCATTGGAGAAGTCTACCGCAATGATCTCAAGGATACTATCTACCAGATTTGTGGGCGCTGAGATGAGCACTGGGAGATGATCAGCACCCGGAAGGATAGATCAATTACAGCTTTTATCCAGGAGTTAAACCAGCACATTCGACGACAGGAGAACCAGATGTGTGCCGACATGATAGATCTGAAGAAGGCTAAGACAAGAATCAAGGAACTGGAGGAAGAACTCAAGGCTACACATGAAGATTATTAAGAGGAAATTGAAGTATTGGTGGACAAGAATGCCGACTTAACAATGAAGATCGGGATATTTATGGGAGGCCCTACACCAGTAGACGAAGATGAAGAACCCAAGGAGATTCGCCCGGAAGACTACATCATCATTGACGACACTGATTCGGATCCAGACGATAGCGATAATGATTATGTTGATGAAGCTGGAGCAGATATCATGGAGTCTGCAACCGAAAAATATTTCTAGTAGACCACCTCATCAGTAGTAGTAGTCCACCATGTAAATATAGTAGTCCGAGCACTTTTGCGATAATTAGATCGATTGTATGTCCTTGTTTGATTGAATGAAGTGAATTGTTTGCTTTTGCCTCATGTGCATATGGGTAGTGTTTTCTCTGTAGACCCCCTCTATTCTTACATCTCATCTTTTCTAAACCCTCAGATGCCTCTGAGACGTGACCCCGGATTTACCTTCCCATCGGAGCTCACCTAGTTGATCCAGCAGCAGAACACATTGATGCAGTTGCTAGTCCAGAATCAGAATCAGGGGAACAACAACAACAACCCACCACCACCACCACCTGTTTATCACTTAGCCTGTTTTCTTAGGCTGAATCCGCCGGTGTTTTCCAGTAGCACCGAGCCGATGGTAGCAGATGATTGGCTCCACAAGACAGCTAGAGAGTTGACCACAGCAGGATGCATAGATGCGGAGAAGGTGAAGTTTGCCGCACATCAGCTTGAAGGACCCGCAGCATCATGGTGGGAGAATTTCATAGCCACTTTCCCTGTCGACACTGTCACATGGGACCAGTTTCAGCAGGCCTTTCGTACTACCCATGTTGCAGCAGGAGCTATGGCCATGAAGAAGCGTGAGTTTCGCAACTTGCGCCATGGAGGACGGACAGTTGGCCAGTATGTGGAGGACTTTAGTAAGTTAGCACGTTATGCCCCAGATGACGTCGCTACGGATGCAGCGAAGCAGGAGAAGTTTCTAGAAGGACTGAATGATGAGTTAAGCATGCAATTGATGGTAGAAACCTTCAACAACTATCAGGAGTTGGTAGATCGTGCTCTTATGATTGAAGGCAAGCAGCAACAAATTGAGAACCGCAAGAGGAAGTATGGACAAGGGAAGTACAATTCAGGAGCTCAGTAGAAGCCACATTTTACCCCTAGACCGAGAGGACATTTTCAGCATACCCATGGAGGAGGTAGCTCGGACATTCACAATGGCCCTAGGAATGGTAACGGGAATGGAGGAAGCAACGGCCAGAATCGCACCAACCCATCAACCCCAGCCAAGAAGGACCTGAGACATGTCACTTGCTTTAAGTGTTCGAAGACTGGACATTATGCCAATGAATGTCCTGAATTACAAAATGTAAATGGCAATGGAAGCTCTGGGAAGAAGCCGAACCCTTTCAACAAGGGACAGGTGAACCATGTTAACATGGAGGAGGTTGAAGCTCAGCCTGATGCAGTAATAGGTAAGTTTTTGGTTAAGTCATTTACTGCACTCGTTCTTTTTGATATCGGCGCATCGCATTCATACATCTCAAGGGGATTTGTGGATAAGTATAACCTGTCAACCCAAGCCCTTAGGTCACCCATGTTAGTAACCTCGCCTGGAGCAGAGTATATGGCTAGTCGATGGTGTGATCAGTTACCATTAAGGATTGGTAACTATGTTTTTCCCTCAGACCTAATAGTATTGGAATCCCAAGGATTTGATGTGATATTAGGCATGGATTGGTTATCAAAGTATGAAGGGAATATTGAATGTGCTAGTAAGTCAATTTTGCTTACCACCCAGAAGGGAGAAGGATCAAGTATGTATCCCGACATGTGCCAAAGAGGGCTCAAGGAAATTGCTTAACATGAGTTGTGCAGGAGGAAGTACCAGTTGTAAGGGATTTCCCTGAAGTATTTCCAGAAGAGTTAACAGGCATGCCACCGGATAGAGATATTGAGTTTTTGATTGAGCTATTGCCAGGCACCGGGCCAATATCAAAGAGACCATATAGGATGCCAGCAAAGGATTTGGTGGAAATTAAGAAGCAGATTAAGGAGTTACTAGATAAAGGATATATTCGCCCAAGTTCTTCGCCTTGGGGATCGCCAGTACTTCTAGTGCAGAAGAAGGATGGATCGTTAAGGATGGTTGTTGATTATCGAGGATTGAATGAAGTAATGATCAAGAACAAGTACCCACTACCAATGATCAATGATCTGTTTGATCGATTGCAAGGAGCTAAGGTATTTTCCAAGATCGATTTGTGATCAGGGTACCACCAATTGAAGATTCGAGAACAGGATATTCCTAAGACAGCTTTTACCACTAGGTATGGGTTGTACGAGTATACCGTTATGTCATTTGGTCTGACTAACACACCTGCATATTTTGTGAACATGATGAACAAAGTGTTTATGGAGTTTTTGGATAAGTTCGTCGTAGTGTTCATTGATGATATCCTGGTTTACTCGAAGAATGAAGAAGAGCATAAGGAACATTTGCGATTGGTACTTGAGAAGCTCAGAGAACATCAGTTGTATGCCAAGTTCAGCAAATGTGAGTTTTGGTTGAAGGAAGTAGGATTCCTCGGAAACGTTATATCCGGAGAAGGAATAGCAGTAGATCCCGCTAAAGTTGATACCGTGACCAAATGGGAAGCACCGACCACGGTTGGAGAGATACGGAGTTTTCTGGGACTCGTAGGATACTACCGGAGATTTATTGAGAATTTCTCAAATATTGCAAAGCCTATGACTGAGTTGTTGAAGAAGGATACCAAGTTCAAATGGACTGGGGAATGTGAGGCTAGTTTCCAGGAGTTGAAGAAACGTTTGGTTACCTCACCAGTGTTGATTTTGCCGGATCAAACCAAGGACTATGAGGTGTATTCGACGCTTCACGTCAAGCACTTGGAGCAGTGCTTATGCAGGAAGGGAGAGTTGTTTCATATGCCTCAAGACAACTGAAACCTCATGAGTTGAATTATGCTACGCATGATTTGGAGTTAGCAGCCGTAGTGCATGCATTGAAAACATGGAGACATTTCCTCATTGGAAATCATTGTGAGGTGTACACGGATCACAAGAGTTTGAAATACATTTTCACACAGAAGGAGTTAAACCTCAGACAAAGGAGATGGTTGGAGCTCATCAACGATTATGATATGAGATTGCATTACCATCCCGGAAGGGCTAATGTAGTAGCTGACGCATTAAGCAGTAAGAGCCATGTCAATACAATAATGACGGGAGAAATACCAAGGGAGTTAGCGGAAAATCTTCGTGAACTATGTTTGGAAATAGTTCCTAGAGGCTATGTAGCAGCATTGGAGATTCAGTCAACTTTGATGGATAGAATCAGAGAAGCTCAGAAGACTGACAAGGAGATTACCTCTATAAAGGAGAAAATGAGCGAAGGAAAGGCTAAAGGATTTCGTGAGGATGAGCACGATACCCTATGGTTTGAAGACCGTGTTTACGTGCCCAATGACCCGGAGATTAGGAAGTTGATTCTGCAAGAGGCACACGATTCACCATATTCGATTCACCCAGGAAATACCAAGATGTATTTGGATTTGAAAGACATTTTCTGGTGGACCAGAATGAAGAAGGATATTGCGGAGTATGTAGCAGTTTGTGATGTGTGTTAGAGAGTAAAGGCAGAGCATCAGAAGCAAGCAGGATTGTTACAACCATTGCCGATACCCAAATGGAAGTGGGATAAGTTAGGCATGGATTTTATCACGGGATTACCCAGAACTCGTTCAGGCTATGGCTCGATTTGGGTTATAGTCGATCGGTTGACGAAGGTAGCTCATTTCATCCCGGTAAAGACCGCTTACACCAGTGCTAAGTTGGCAAAGATATACATGACCAGGATCGTATGTTTGCATGGAGTTCCGAGGAGTATCGTATCAGATAGAGGAACCCAATTTACCTCAAAGTTCTGGAAGCAGTTGCATGAAACTTTGGGTGCCAGGCTAGAATTCAGTATAGCTTTTCATCCACAGACAGATGGACAGACCGAGAGAGCCAATTAGATTTTGGAGGATATGCTGAGAGCTTGTGCGCTAGATTATGGATCTAGTTGGGATGACAATTTGCCATATGCAGAGTTCTCTTACAACAATAGTTACCAAACCAGTTTAAGGATGGCCCCTTTCGAAGCCTTGTACGGAAGGAGATGCAGGACACCGTTGTCGTGGGACGAAGTTGGAGACCGCCAGTTGTTTGGACCTGACTTGATTAAAGAGTCTGAACAGAAGGTGAAGTTGATTCGCGATAGGCTCAAGATAGCCTAGTCCAGACAAAAGAGCTATGCAGATTCTAAATGGAAGGAGACAGTTTAGAAGTTGGAGATAGAGCTTATCTTCGAGTATCTCCACTTCGGGGAACAAAGCGTTTTGGAGTTAAGGGAAAGTTAGCGCCACGATTTGTAGGACCATATCAAGTTTTGGAGCGTATGGGAGAAGTGGCCTACAAGTTGGAATTGCCTGAAGGATTGTCAGGAGTTCATGATGTGTTCCACGTTTCCCAGTTGAAGAAGTGTCACGCGGATATGGCTGACATACCCTTAAAAGATACAGTGCCATTGGAAACAATTCAGTTAGATGACGATTTAACCTACAAGGAGAAACCAATTAAGATTCTCGAGGTTGCCAACTGAGTCACTCGCAGCAAGGTTATCAAGTTTTGCAAAGTTCAGTGGAGCCACCACACAAAGGATGAACCAACCTGGGAGCGAGAGGAAGATTTTCTCAAGGACCACCCTCACCTATTTTCTAGCCAACCCGAATCTCGAGGGCGAGATTCATCTTAAGGGGGGTAGGTTTGTAACATCCCAAATTTTCAATTTGGAATGTTATACATTAGATCATCATTGCATATCATATTTTATTTGCGTTTGATTTTGATCCTAGAATTTCTATCAAATCAAGGACCCACGGAGAGAGTTGGGGAATTCATTATTTTCATATTTTAGTTTTCTCAAATTTTGAGAATAGAATCATTTGATTTTATTTATTTTATCATCAATTATTTCTATTACAAAAATATGAGAGAGGGAATAAAATGACTTTCCCAAAATAAAGAAATATTGAGGATTTAATAATAAAATCAAATAAGATTTTATTTCGGAGTTTTTCATTATTTTATTTGAATTTAGGAAAAATGTGTGTTTTTCAAAATTGCATTTATGCCCCAAATAAATGTTCACCTTGTGCGGCTTGATTTTAGAAGCCCGGGAAAATTTATTTCGGGATTTTTGGAGTCTGTTTAGTATTTATTTTTTATTTTTTCTTCTGCGTGTAATTATTTAAAAAAAACAACGAACCGACCTAGGGCCGTGTCCGACTAGGACACCCGGCCCGTTAGGCTATATAAGCCGGGGGAGAGGCCCAGCCGAAGCTAACCCTAGCCGCCCCAGCCCCCAGCGCAGCCCCGCCGCCGGACGCCGCCGCCGCCGCACGCTGCCCGAGGTTCGTCGCCTCATTTTCCGCGCCAGTTTTTTTAAATTTTTTTCGAGAAACCATTCGGTTTTTCCGTCAGTTTTTCATCGTTTTTTTATTCGGTTAGTTTTTAAATAGATCGGTTTTCCCGGTTTATTTAAATAGCGAGCATTCGTCCGTTCGTTCGTTCTAGCGAACGTTCGTTTTTTTCTTTTTTCTCAGATTTAATCCGCGATTTCTCTGATCGTGATTCCTGATCCGATATTCTTTTTAGTATAACTTTTCGCTCGTTTATCGGAATCAGGCGATTCAAGCGCCTGGAGTTTTGTCTCGAAACCGTCTATCCATTTAACCAACTTAAACAAGTTTTTGCTACTGTAAAAAAATTGCCCTAGATTCAGATTACTAGAACGAAGTTGTTTTCTTTCGCCGTTTGACTTTTGTTGCTTTGTTCGATTTGATTCTTTCTGCAAACCGGAGTTCTTAAGTTGAACCTTCTAGTTAGATCTCTTATTTGAGTTTTACCCGTGCATTAGATGAGTACTTATTGTATGCTTGTTTGTTTGTTTGCGATAGAGTACCCGGAGTGCGCCGCTTGTTACTTCGAATCGCTAGGTTTCCCGGATCATCAGCAAGGCAAGTAACACTTTGATCATACCTTTCCTACTACCTAGTTTTACTGCATTAGATCAATCCTCACACATTGCATGATTAGGATCTAATTAAATTGTGGGATGGGAAGTAGTTGAGGTAGTACCTATTACCTGTTTATTATCAAACCTTTGGGAGTTACTTCTACGTTTGCTTATTATGCCATGCTATGCTAGTAGACGTGGATTGGGTGAGTGATATCCATGACAGATGTGAGTTTGTTAATTAATGGTTTATCTAAGGTGGCAACTTAAACACACATATGGGTGGATTGAGGCACCTAGGTATTCCAGGACTTCTCTGTTTTCTTTTGGACCGCCACCCAGGCTCAAAGGGATCATGGGACTATTCATACTAGAAACTTCCGTGTGCAGCCACAAGCTATTATGGGCTCTAGCATAGTTGACTAAGTCGTGCGAACTCTTACAGTGGTAGACTAGCAGATGTAGGGGATGTAGGTGGTACGGTCTACCCGATCGTAAGGTGCTAGCGCTTCTGAAAGACTATGTCTCGGTCATCCGTCTTCTCAAACACCATGTAGTGCGAGAAACCAAACGGAGGCGATCGAGTCTTGTGGGGAAAAGTGCGCAAACCTCTGCAGAGTGTAACAAACTAATCATGGTTAGTCGTGTCCCCGGTTATGGACATCTTGAGTATCTAGTACCTGGATTATCATGTGAATCTCAACATGTTACTCTAAATTAATTTTGTTGGGTTTTGTTTAATGTTGATGCTTAATTGGGATTGAGAATGTTGTCAACCATTCTCAATGTTTAACAACCACCATGATAGTAATTAAATTTATTCCTTTGAAGTAGGGAATAATTGGCTTTATGCAAAACTGTAACCATAGAGCTTTCCACCAGCCAAATATGCATATAGTATAGCTGTTTCATTCCATTACCCTCTGTGTGTTACCTTGCCAGCATATTCCATGTGCTGACCCGTTTCGGGCTGCAACGTTAATGTTGCAGACTTTTCAGATGACGATTAAGGAGTTTTTAGGTCGTGGTTCTATACTCAGTGATGCTGTTGGAGTTGATGGACTCACTTATCTTCCAAGCCTTCCGCTGTTATCGTTATTAGATGGCCTTAAGCCATATTTATTGTAATAAGTTCTCTATGGAGACACTCGATGTAATAAGTGTGTGATTTCTACTCTGTTATAAATCCTCCGAGTACTGTGTGGTGTCAGCATTACTGATACAGGGATGACACTGGAGCACAGAGATCAGACTGTTTGAGGTCTGGTCGCTATATATAGACACCGGAGAGGGTTAGGGTTACACAAGGTCGGTTACAAAAGGAGGAGATATCCATATCCGTATTGCCTAGCTTGCCTTCCACGCCAAGTAGAGTCCCATCTGGACATGAGACGAAGTCTTCAATCTTGTATCTTCCTAGTCTAATAGTCCGGCCAAAGGATATAGTCCGGCTGTCCGGAGACCCCCTAATCCAGGACTCCCTCACTCGTCCACCGCACTGGGTTGTCCACCGACAATGTTGCCCGCCGCAACCAACGTGCCTCATAAACACCGACTTCCACCGCATCAGGTCGCTTCACCGACGTCGTCTCCCAGCTCACCGGGGCTACTTCACCGAGCACATTGTCGCACCTCCGTCCCCCGAGGCCGCTGGGGCTTCACCAATGGTCTCATCCACCGCATCGTAGCGCTCCGCTGCCACTCAAGATCTGCATCCGTGCGCGCCCAGCCAGTGCATCACCCTCAACGGCTCTGAAGTGACCCGCACTCTAGCTAGGCGAGCATGCCCAAACGCCGGCCCGAACTATGTATCCACACATCACTCCCTTGTGCACTGTTCCGACGATGTTTGGATATCCTTTCAATGTTCTCTTAGCTTACACGCCTATGCAACTTTGACTTCAACTCTTATTTCTTCTGGAGATATCATCCGAAACAAGCAAATCCATTTTTTTAGCGAAGCATGACGGCGCTACGGGATCTAGTACACATCCTGCACACCTGTATAACCTTGTAAGTGTATGTCCTTCGGTACAGCAGCAAGGTCGATTCCTCTTATTTGATCAACCATTCACCGTGTCAAAAATGCAGAGGGGGATGCAAGGAGCACAAGGCCTGCACATCCAAGCAAGTGGTAACATGGACTTGTACATGGAACATCCCAAGGGCAAGCAGAGCTGCAGTGAGCCTGTACAACGAGCTAGCGTAAGTCCCTGTATTTCATTTAATTCATACTGGCATTCATGTATGATTTGTGTGCAGTGGCGGATCCACGAATTCAAGTTACCAGGGGCGAACATTTAACTTAAAAAATACGAAGGCACTTGCACTCCGGAAATCAACATAACTTGAGAAGTGTGAAGCTACATGCACTTTCAAAACCAGCTAATGATCCAAAGTAGTTCAGATTATAAGCACTAAATGATGCAAGCACCAAAAAACACAAAATGCAACATGGTGTACAAGGACTACAAACATGGTCTGTACCTGCTTGAATTATTTGTTCTTTGGCTGAAAATATCGAAGTGTAATTGCACCTATAACCAGTGCGCAAACTGCATAGCAATATATCTATCCTGCACAAGTATGCCAATAGTTTCAAACAACAGATTAGAAAAGTATTTATGCTACGTTGTCATGACACGGGGACTTTCTGGTAGATGGCCTCGACGTTTCCTCAAGCCATGAAAATGCACTATAATTTGCTTGTCATCAATGCCTGCAAATCTCTAGATCTCTCTCAACATAGAAGATCATCATTATACACTAAATCCTTCAATGGGAGCTTGCAAAATGCTTGCATTAGATCCCTCATTAGACACTATATGTTCATGACCAGGAGCATGTAAAGTGTTTGCATCAAATCCTTCATTAGCAGTCTGTTCATTAGACACTTCAGGCTCAAGAACAACATGAGCTTGGATGTTTGCACCGGAAACTTGATTAGATACATCAGATTCAATCAGTTCAATATTTATTGGGGGAGTTATAAAATAAGTACAAATTGGTTTCATTTTCTCATAGATTCCCTACATACAAACAGTTTTACAACACCGTCAGGTTTAACTATTGGCCAGAAATAGAAGAGTTGACTTAGATATAATCAGGGTTGTGATGTACCTACTCATTGCGCATGCTACTCTTGCAAGTTGCGACTGTTCGTTTGCGCAAGCTCGATGCCATGCCCGTGTTGCCGCCGCTGCCTCCCACGCAGGCTACACCCAGGGTTGGATCTTCATCTTCTTGTCCTTCTGTTCGCTTGAAGCCTGGCGACCGCCCTCCAACGAGGGCGCGAGGAAGTGCTGTGTCGGTCTGTCCAGCGGCGGCTAGGTTAGGAGCGAACCAGACTGGAGGCTGGAGCGAATGAATTGGGATTTTTCCTGCTGTCGATCGATATGGGAGGCGCTCGTTTGGGCCGCGAGCCTGCTATAGGGCCTGCCTTGCACTTATGTTATTGGCCCATCCAAATTTAAACATTTTTCTTCATTTTTTACATTGCCTGCTCGTGCGTTGGGACGAACAACACTAGCCTGGGCCAACCTGGACGACTCAAACTAGGTGCACACTTTCCAGCCGCCCGAGGCGGCCGCCCATACCAGCCCCTATGGTGGCGTCGCCCCTTTTTGCGTGTATGATTGGGTAGTGAAAAATATTCCAGTGGCGCTTTTGATTTACCCATAAAATGGTTGAATTGCTTGTTTCTATGAACTGAGTTCACCAATAATGTGAAGGATGCCAGTCTTTTCATCCTATTGTAGATTTCTTAGATCTTGATATGCCAAAAGTAATCACATGAAATATACAGTAAAAGCAAGTGTGATGTGTGTGTCTACAACTAGTCTGACTACACGTCCTCATATAACATATCAAGGACACACCATCTTACCAGATTAACCATTCGACTTACCAATGTAGTGTGGGCAGAAAGAAGTATTGGGACTGCGTATCCAAGCAATTGATGCCATGGACTCCTTCGTACAACCTTGTAAGCGAAAAAGAAGTTGCAGTGTGCATGTACAAAGAACTAGCGTAAGTTCAGTTACCTGCTTCTCGGAATTTAGTTACCACTTATTGCAAAATTGTTCAATTACGTTGCTTGGCTTAATTTAGTTTGCTACTGATTACATAATGCCACAGCCTGTTAATCCTATTATAGACTGCGCCTATCTATGTGTTTGATACTTACTGTTAAGAATTACATGTTTTCCTGAACTTAAATAACTACTTGTTTGTTTAACTGCTTTGCTTGTGCAACAATGGGTTACCATGATGTTAATAACTACTTTTCAGCATCCAACTGAAACTCTTTAATTCCTTGTTTGTTTAACTGGTTTCCTGTTATAACTCCCAGTTGAGATGTTTTGCTAACTTAAACTTTTCTGAATCCAATCGGAACTTTAATGGCAAAACAGTTAGCCCAAGATCAAAGAGCAAGGTCCCCATGGACGTTCTATCATCCCATAGTAGTGGCACCGGCCCAATCGTACATTATGAATTGCCAACTGTTGATGCTCTAGAGGCTAAACTAGTGGTAGAAAGAGATTTTGCTTCTGCACTTAGAGATGAAGTTGACATGTTGAGGAAGCAAACAACACAATCACAAGCAGTACTCAAGACAACCATTAAATATTTGGTGAATTTCAAAACGAAGCAAGCTGAGACTGACGACATTGTTAAGGTCCTGAAGGAAAAAAGGAAATTAAATTCCCACTTGGTAAATCATAGGTGAAATGTTCTTTCCATCATTGAATAACCTTTATGTTGTTTGTTCATGTAATCAATCAAACCATTTGTTTTAGAGATCATGTAATAATTGTTTTTTTGCTCTTTGGTTTGTAATTTTATTTGAGCAGAAGTCTGTAGTAATTGATAAGACTTGGAGACATTTCATTTTGATTGTTGTGCCAGACCTACAAATATGCCAATCTGGCTGAATGTGCATTCAGCAATAATAGTAGTATAGATGGACCATAAGTGGCACGCATCGGAGAAGGCCAAGATGTTGTAGTAGCTTGGCTAAAAAAGGATGTTGTTGTAGCAAAAAAAATACAGCGGCCTGGCTTATGTATGTTAGTTGATATTATTGATCCATATACTCTATAAGTGTATATATGTATGTTAGTTCTGTACATTCTTGGTTGATTGACTCGGTATTTGAAGCTTGATACATCGCTTGTGTACATATCTAAATGGGAGTACACATTATGCTGCGTGTGACATTTGAGTTGGACATGAAGTGTTCCAAATATTCGACTTCACCTTAAACTGGATTCTAGCTTCTGAATTTGAGTATCAGCATTTTTAAACCATATTCATATATGACAGTGGAATACATCTTTGTCGTCCTTTTGAAGATATATAAAAACACATAGAATGATTATAAATATTCGTATAGGAATAGAAAATGGATTTGAATTTAGTTGCCAGGGCAAACGTGGATGCTTATTGTCCCAAAATTCGAAAGAAGCGGCAAAATGTCCACACCCACGTCGGCTGCCTGAAACCAAGTGTTTGGGAGATGAAAATTGTTGTATACCCATTACACGGACAATCCATCGGCCCGATTTCCACTGCTCTAAATAGGGGTAGGTTAGTAACTTCAATTAGACGTGACACGACTGCCTCTGAGCCCATTCCGACACGGTGGGCGCCAAACATGGGCGGCAAAACACATTTGATTCAAGCTCGTCCGAAAGACCTCTGTTTCTCCCTCCATTTCCCCATTCATACACGATGGGCGGCAAAACAAAATCGACTCGACCGAAATCGATGTAGGAAAATATTTTCAGTAGGGGCAGGTTTGTAACTTCACTCAGACGTGACACAACAGCCCTACCTGTCATCCCCGTTCATACACCGTGCGCGCCAACCATGGGCGGCAACCACCCTCTCCTCGCCCGAAATCGCTCTGGGCAAATATTGGCAAGATGCGAGATTACCGTTGTATCCCCAACCGACGAGATGTCCAAATTTTAAATGGGGGCTAAGTTCATAACTTTCCCATATTTCAGACAGGCGCATCCCAAAAACATGGTTCCCCGTACCTCTCCCTCCATTTTCCCATTCATACACCGTCCGCGCTAGAACACCATCCCCACACCAGCCTCCATCCGCCACCCCATCCATCGCCGCCGTCCTCCACCCCATCCATCGCCGCCGTCCTCCACCACATCCATCGCCACCGTCCTCCACCATGCCGGAGCGCCTACCAAGACCGCGTCGTCCACTACTAGAGATGGACGTTTCTCATCCACGACGATGAACAAAGAGCCTTGCATCACGTCCTCTCGCTTCATCCGCGCTGTCGTCCTCTTTGTCGGGGCCGCTCAAACGACCTTCTCTTCCACCGCAACGAGACTTATCCCCCGATGCACCAATCTACCATCGCAGATCTGCTTCAACGCCACCGACAGCCATCGCACCCCCGATGCCTACACGGCGCCGCAAGAGAGGTGGTACTTCATATCTCCTCAACCTTTTGATCTCAACCAGAAAATAGATCTTAACTTGGTTACTCTACTTTCTTTTTAGCTCTTAGAATTTAGTTCTTAGTTCGAAGCAAACAATGGTTGCTAAATATCATTTCTCCACTTTGCAGCTTCAAATCTGCCATGGCACAGTCATAATACGGTTTAATTGATCATGTTGTTTTCATGGTGGTTTCTTTAATAGAAATCAGAGGTGAAACCCTCTTTTGCTAGAAAAATGCTTAGAGTTTCCCCCTTTTATGATCACTATAAGATCAGAATATGTGCTTCGTGTCATAATAGCACTGCTCCACCCATCAAGCTAAACAAGCTTAGTTGTTCAAATACGAATATGATATTATTAAAACAGAGTCGTTCAATTGGTCAGCTAAATGTTCCTAAATTAGTTTCGAAAATGCATGTTCGTCGCTCGGGTGTGTATCTCTACAGGGTGCCCATGGTGGGCCGGCCCACCCTGGGATTTTGGGTCGTCCCAGGCCCCGATTCCCTCTGTTCTGTTGCGCGCTTCTGATCTCTACTCGCCCCCAGCCGCCTGCCTCGCCGGCGACTTGCCATCCCCGGATGACATGACTCTAGGAGGATTTTGGACGGTCTCTTACTGCAGCTTCTGCATACTTGTCCTAGTAAGCTGACAAGTAAATGATTGATTCACTACATCTATGCTTTCCTTGTCATATTTGTTGTCAATATTCTTTTAGGGTGGACCACCCTGTTTCTAAATACTAGAACTGTAGACATGAGTGAATAGTATTTCTCTATGCGATCTCTTCCATCTTGTGTGGGCAACGGACACTGCATTGTATAAAAAGAAAGTGTCATTTCCAGCTTTTACATAGGCTTCGATCTTTTACATGGAATACAATCTAACGACTTGCTTTGTGTTGCACTACCAACACTCCACCCATGTAGCTAAACATTATGCCACTCATAATTCCTTAGTTTATTTGTTCAAATACGAATTTCATATGATTCTAATGTTCCTACTTCAGTTTTGAAATGTGTGTCTGCCTTTTATAGAGCCATAAGGGGTTTGTATTTCTGTGTGTGGTCTGGTCAGCACGGTTGGGGCTGAACTTTGCATATGCAGGGGTTTATAGGGAGACACTCTTTGAGTTGAATCCGCAATGCATTCCATAGATAATCTGACTACTTTTTATGTTTTCATGAATCTCAGATTCTGAACAACATCATAATGATTATGAGCTTGCACGCATGAAAAGAATAAAGCAGAACAATGCCATGTTTGCCAAACTTGGCATTAAGGGACTGAAATCAAGTGTGGATGCAATGCAATGCAAACTCTCTCCACCTATAGATTCATGCTCGGAATATGATCCTCACAGTGATTCTGAGCTAGAGGGAGACCTAAGTTAATGTAGCTCCCTAGTGGAGGAGTCAGAGGAAGATGCCCTATCTTATTCACCCATCAAGGTGCTTGCTCTAACTTTCCAAGGTTATATTGGTCGCAAATATCTTGTAATTGATGCTTTGCATTGCTTCTACTTTGTTGAACTGCCATTAGCTTAGTTTACACATCGTGTATGTGAATACGCCATGCCTATCCATTTTTAGTACATATTCCATTTGTCATCATACCATATTTATCCATTCAAATGTTGTTCTTGTGTATCATACATTCAAAAGGAAGAGGGTGATTGTTGATCATGGAGGATCACAAGCAAAGTATTTGGAAAAGGTAGTGGCACCTGATAAATCAGATAGCCCATTAGGTGTAGTTGCAATATCACCTGACGCACAAAACACCCCAACTCTAGCAGACTCTAGCCCTACTACACTGGTCAATTCTAATGCCCCAACTCAGCAGACCCTAGCTGCAGCAAACAATATGATTATGCCAGTTGACATAGCACTAGCTCTATGACGCAAAACCCCCATTCCAGCAAAGAGTACACCAAATCCAGTTGCCAAATCCCTTTTCGAAGCGTAGAGAGCCCCAATTGCAGCAAATAGGACCCCTGTTCCATTTCTTCCCAGTTTAGAAGAGGAAGCTTATATTGTTGTCAGGAACTTTGTGCGCATCTTTCCTTCATGGAAAGATTATACCGCAAACACAGAACAATTTTTAGTCTTCCTCCGCAACTTGCGCGTAAGTAATGTACTAATGTTATTCATGGTCATTACTGCATATGTTTCTGCTGAGAGAAGACACAAGATTTCATTCTTTCAAATAGGCGAGGACCAAACTGGATTGTGAAGATGAGCAAGGGTTGGTTGCGCTTTTCAAGCACTCATTCATGAAGTATCGTTCCTACCTGAGGCAAGCGCACTTTGATGGTAAGCCTCTAAAAGAAATTTCTGTAAAGTCTCCTATGCTACATTTATCCGACGGTGACTAGAATAATCTTGTTACACATTGGTCTCGGCTGCAGCGTAAGGTACTGTTTATGATATCACATGACAATTTGAACTACATTTCTGCATTTGCCTTAACGTCTCACTTGTACGAAAACTGTTAGCAGAAGAACATTCATTCTCAAGGGACCACATAATCTCGCAACTATACTGCACACTGCACTGCTCTTGTGAGTACCTCTTGCCCTGTATGACCATACTTACTTTCATAGTTGTTTGATTATGTAGCATCACTGCACATGTTAGCCTCATTATCGTACATTTGGTGGACATTATAAGATCTGTATGGAATCTTACATAAATTTAGAATCAACCCAATGCTTTTGAAGAGGTTTAGCCCTGCAGTCCTCTTGTAAGGACTGAACGTCGTCTATCGTTGTACTTACACTAACGGGTACTCCCTCCATCCCATAATATAAGAACGTTTTGTATAGTACACCAGTGTTCAAAACACTCTTGTATTATGGGAAGAGGGATGGTTCATTGTATAACATTCTGCATCTTATCTCCCTCGCCCACCATTTACTAAAAAAGACCAGATCTATATTTAATCTTACCAAAAAGTAGAATACACAGACAATGCCAGTGCAGAAGTGTAGCCCATTGCTCTTGTCAGTACATTTTGCCCTGTAACGCTTGTACTTCCAGGGATTGGTAGTTGATTATGTAGCATCAATCTGCATCTTATATTCATTATGCTCTATCCCTTCCAGTATTATCATATCTATAATTACTCTCTACAAAATGTAGAGTACACGCAATGCTTATGAAGAAGATTCTATGCTGAAATTATTGAGTTATCCTTCCCTTGACATGGAGAAGGGCATTATAAAGACGGTGTTAACTGTTAATGTAAGTCAGTCCTTCTAAAGCCTTTATCCTCAACTGTTGTTTCATTTGCTCATACTCCCTATCGTTTACTGCTGTTTAGTTTGCTGTTTCTACCAAAATGCATGTTCGCAAGAACCGTAAGTTCTAAGTTTTACTTGTAAAACCAAATTCCTTATTCATACCATGCACATTACTCAATACTCCCTATATGTATGCTTGTTTTTGTGGATCTATAATCCATTGTGTGGTGAAGCAGCCCACGTTTGCACCTTGTCATCTCCTGTTTTATCTTACTGATGTGGCTGATGATATGAACAACATGCCATGCACATTAACCAAAATAGATACAATGATTTTCCTTACCCATCATCTATGCTTGTTATGTTGACATGGTAATCTAGTAGCGTGGTGAAGCTCCCCGCATTACGAACAATGCCAAATTATGCTATTGATATTTTGAACTTACTCTTTATTTTCTAATTTGAAATTGGATGGAATTGATAGCACAATTATCATCTTTGTTTATACACGTGCAAAACATGTCATCTCTCTGCTTTGTTTCTGGATGATATGCCTGATGGCATGCACAAGTCTGTTGAAGGCTTTGAGACAAACCCAACATATATTGCAGCAAAGAAGGCAAAACATCTTGAAGATAGCGAGACAACCCCAAAATCTTGTCCTGATGCAATGTTCAAGTTACTTGAGACTAGCAGTTAGACAAGCTCACAGAATTCATTGTCTGAATTAGTTCGACTTCTTCAGTCCCAAGTTCTAGCAGAAAGGCGTTCTGCAACTCAACTTCGACTTGAAGTCCTATCTCTAAGAAAGATTGCTGAGAACACCAATGAGAACCTCATCGCTAAACAGCTACACCTGGAAGCTATGACCGACATGCTAGCCCGGCCTCACAGCCTTTCTCAGAAGCTTGCGCAGCAGTTCTCACGCAAGGCTAACCTTTCTTGAACTGTCTTAGAAGTGGTCTCGGTTCAGTATTATTTTGTTACGCTGCAACGGTGCCTAGTTTTTGTAATCTGCTTCTTCGTTGCGCTTTATGATCACTGGTGGTGAACTTTGATGCCCAGTGGATGTAATATACCATAAATCCTTTATTGTATAGTTTAGGTTTATTCTTAGTTACTATGCTGTAATTTCTTAGTTACTGCCATCATTTGCTATCTGAAAAAAAAATCAGATGTAGTCAACCGGGCCAAAACATTCGCCTCTAACGGGCCTGGTTTTTAGCGGGCCACAATTGGGCCGGCCCGCATCTTTCTTGGGCCCGAATGATTGGGGCCTTAACACTTTGCGCGAGGCCCACAACTTACACCGGCCTATATTTTAGTTGGGCCTTTTGTGGATCCAGCGCTTAGTTTGGCCCAGGTAGCGTTGGGCCATTAACAGGCTGAATATTGTACTGGCCTGTTACGGCCCAAATGACACCATGGGCCTTTAGCAGGCCGAAATGCCTATTGGGCCTCAATTTTCACTAGTGGTCGACGGGCCTTCAACAGGCTGAAATGTAGACCGGGCCTTTTGGGCCCAGTTATATCACGGGCAATTACCAGGCCGAAACATATCTCGGGCCTTAGTTGGCCCACTGATATCATCGGCCTTTAAGAGGCCGAAAGCTTAGTACGGACATCAACGGGCCGAATTATGTGACAGGCCTTTAAAAGGCCCAAAGTCACGTTGGGCTTAACTGTTGCCACCTTTATAATGAGCCGTTAGTGGGCCCGATGTCCCGTATGACCATATATGGCCCATGGGCAGCACGGGCCATTCCCAGGCCGAAAGTCACACCGGGCTGAAATGGGCCCATGTCTACATCGAGCCTCTAACAGGCCGAAAGTCACTGGGCTGTAATTGGGCCCAAATATTCGACGAACAATTAACGGGCTAGATCTGGCTTCGAGCCGTAAATGGGCCCAAATATTTGGCGAACAATTAACGGGCCAAATCTGGCTTCGGGCCGTAAATGGGCCTTTATTAAGTAGGCCGTTATTTGGCTGGCCCACTAGTACCTGAGTAAGTACTACGGGCCTTTGACTGGGCTGGCCATTTTAACCTATATGGGCCTCTGTTGGGCCCAGCCACGTGTTGACGTATCATAGGCATGTCTCCTCCAATGGACGGGCGACATCTGGCTCACTGACGAGCTGACAGGTGTTCCCTCCAGCCAATCAGAATTTTACACGTGGAAATTTCCCATTGGTCCCGGCTGTTAACGGGTTATCGGATCCAAAACTGGACCCGATAGCTTAACGCGTTCCGTTACGGTGGATGCCACGTATCGGTCACCCTTGACGAAAGCACTTCCATGACGCGTGATTTATCGTCATGGAAGTGGACACTTCTGTGATGATAATTTTGGTAATGTCATGGAATACTTCTACGACAACACAGATATGACTATCTTGATTCTGTCATAAAATCGTCATGGATGTACATGCATGACAAAAAACGCGACCTACTGTGACAAATGCGTATCATCACGGAAGTGTATTTTTTGTAGTGTCAATGGCCTGCCGGGTATACTTGCTGCTGGGCAAACCACCTCACTACTCTTGACATGGCCGCACGAGCTGTCGAGCGGACTCGAGACAGAACGAGAGCGTTGCCAATCACAGAAGGTCACCCTGCCGTTCTCGACGTAGCCGCTCGAACTGTTGAGCGGACTCGAAACAGAACGAGGGTGTGGCCAATAGTGGTAGGGCCCCATTGCGTGTAGGTTTTCCATGCACAGGGCAAGATCGTCAAGGATGATAACCTTATATATAAAAAGGAATTACTCAAAGTTTTGCATGACTTAGCTTTTCTGCCGCCACGTGAGCGTTCGCCGCGTCCACCGAGGATGCCATTTGTTCGGTTGTCTTCTTGATTGAAGTGACGACCACGATGAAGCCATTGCTTCAACCAGACTGGATTTTCACAAATGCGCCCCCTACCTGGCGCGCCAGAGATGTCGGTGGGAAATGACACCTATGGGGTCACTAGGATCCCTTCTACGGTTGGCGGGTGCGGGGTTGTGCAAAGAGCGGGTCTGGCGGTCAGCACACAAATCATTTACCCAGGTTCGGGCCGCGGAGACACGTAAAACCCTGGTCCTGCTTTGATGTATATTTGGGTGTTCTTGTGTTCTTGAACTAGCTGTGGTGGCTCTCTTGTCCAAAAGATCCGAATCCCCCTCCAGTACGCCTCAGGCCTCCTTTTATAAACAAAAAGGGGTCGCCACAGTGGCACACAGGAGGTGGAAAAGTGTACAGGGGCTGAGTCTATCTCCTGGCATCGTCGGACAAACACATTTAATGCACTGCCGACATGCCCCACTTGCTTTATTGGGGATGGCAAAGAAGCTCATCCCAGCTGTCATCGCGTCGCCTGGCTTCGACGCGCGTCCAAGCCGACGGGGCATTGTAGCGCCACGTTGGTTGGCTGCTGGGCTAGCGCGATGGTGGAGCCTTCACGAAGATCTGCATGCCACCACGCAGGTGCTTGCTGAGTTGGTGTAGAGGCCATGCGCTGCCACGCAGATGCCTGCCCAGCTGGTCGAGCTGGCAGCTGTATGGGAGCGGCGGTGGAGTCTTGGCAGACGTGGGCCTGGCTGCGGCCCCACAGGCGTCCTCGGCAAGGGTCTTGTCGAGGGCCCGGCAAGGGTCTCGCTGCCGCACCGCGGTCGTCCCTGGCAAGGATCTTGCCGGGGGTCTCGTGGATTTCCTTGGCAAGGATCTCTCCAAGGATCGTCGTCTTCTGGTTCCCATATGATCTTGTGTATCTATGATCTCTACAAAGATCTGCATGCCACCATGGAGGTGCCTCCCGAGCCTTGGTTCCAATATGGTTTATGGTGTTGGAAACCCTTGGGCTCAAGGGTGGCGCGCTCTGCTGGCGTCAGGCAAGTTGCCGACAAGGATCTTGCCGAGGCTGCGGAAGCCACCCCGGCAAGGGTCTTGCCGGGGGAGTCCACCTTGTCCTCTTGCTCTCTTTGCGCCTCTGGTCTTGGCGTTGGTTTGGCCGTCTTGTGCTCCGGCGTCCCTCCTCTCCCCTGCTTAGTGTGGCCGTGGGCGCGGCCCTGACTACCCGTGCACAAGTAAAGGGGTGCAAAAGGAGAGCCCCTACTTTTGTACACCGACAATCTAGTTCATCGTGATCGGAATTATATATATAATTTTTGGCCTCGTGAAGGAGAAAGTATCGCTCTAGCTTGGGGAGGCTTAAGTCAATGTTATATTCATGCCCCAATCATGAGCTCTCAAGAGAAATTATTATCCAGAATTTGTATGCTCGGCTTTCTCGTAATCATCAAACCATGCTTGATATTTCTTGTGTTGGTTCCTTTAAGAAGAAGACTATTGAATTCCGGTGGGATCTTTTGGAAAGAATTAATCGCAACTCTGAAGATTGGGAACTCGACAAATCTAAAGAGTCAGATATTAAACTTGAATATGATTGTGTTAAATCTTATGTGGATACTGATGCTTTTCAAAAGTTTAGCACTAAATATGGACTTGACTCTGAGATAGTAGCCTCCTTTTTTGAATCATTTTCTACTCCCTAAAGAGAAGTGGTTTAAATATCATCCAACTATTAAAGAAGAAATTAAAGAACCGGTACCAGTTAAAGAAGCAACTATACTTTATAATGTTGATCCAGTTGTTCCTTCTGCTTATATTGAGAAACCACCTTTCCTTGTTAGGATAAAGGAACATGCTAAAGTCTCAACCGTGGTTAACAAAAGCTATATTAGAACACCTAAACCTGATGAACAAATTAAAGTTGAACCTAGTATTGCTATGGTTAAAGACTCTTAGAAGAAGATATGGATGGGCATGTTATTTACTTCTGTGAAGAAGCTGCTAGAATTGCCAAACCTGATAAGAAAGATAAACATAGACCCATTGTTGGCATGCCTGTTATCTCAGTTAAAATAGGAGATGATTGTTATCATGGTTTATCTGACATGGTGCCAGTGTGAGTGCTATTCCTTACACCTTATATCAAGAAATTATGAAAGACATAGCGCCCCTGCAGTGTTAGAAGACATAGATGTTACTATTAAACTGGCTAACAGAGACACCATATCACCATTTGGGATTGTTAGAGATGTTGAAGTCTTGTGCGGGAACATAAAATACCCTACTAGTTTTGTTGTTCTTAGTTCCCCACAAGATGACTTTTCTCCCATTATATTTGGTAGACCTTTCCTAAATACAGTTAATGCTAAGATAGACTGTAAGAAACAAACTGTTGGTGTTAGTTTTGGTGATGAGTCTCATGAGTTTAATTTTTCCAAGTTTAGTAGAAACCTTCATGAAAAATAATTGCCTAGTAAGGATGAATTAATTGGTCTTGCTTCCATTGTTGTACCACCTACTAATCCTTTAGAACAATATTTGCCAGACCAAGAAAATGATTTTCATATGCATGAAAGAAATGAAATAGATAAAAAAATTCTTTTAACAACATCCTCTGCTTAAACACAACTTGCCTATTGAAACCCTAGGAGGTCCTCCTCCACCTAAAGGTGATCCAGTGTTTGAATTAAAACAATGGCCAGACACTTTGAAATATGCTTATCTTGATGAAAAGAAGATATATCCTGTTATTATTAGTGCTAACCTTTCAGAACATGAAGAGGAAAGATTATTGAAAGTTCTAAGGAAGCATCGAGCTGCTATTGGATATACTCTCGATGATTTAAAGGGCATTAGTTCCACTCTATTTCAGCACAAAATTAATATGGAACCTGATGCTAAACCCATTGTTGATCACCAACGTCGGTTAAATCTAAAGATGAAATAAGTGGTAAGAACGGAAATATTAAAGCTTCTGGAAGCAGGTATAATCTATCCCATAGATCATAGTAGATGGGTAAGTCATGTTCATTTATAAAGTGGTCGCATGCATCACCCATATGCAGAGGCCGGGGGTCATCCTCCTTTTCTAAAAAAGTCATGTTCATTGTGTTCCTAAGAAAGGAGGTATAACTGTTGTTCCTAATGATAAGAATGAACTTATTCCACAAAGAATTGTCACAGACTATAGAATGGTAATTGATTTTAGAAAATTAAACAAATAAACTAGAAAATATCATTACCCTTTGCCTTTTATTGATCAAATGCTTGAAAGATTATCTAAGCACACACACTTTTGCTCCCTTGATGGATATTCCGGCTTTTCACAAATACATGTTTCTCAATCTGATCAAGAAAAGACCACCTTTATGTGTCTCTTTGGAACCTATTCTTATAGATGTATGCCTTTTGGTTTATGTAATTCACCTGCTACCTTTCAAATATGTATGATCAAGGATGTATGACTGCTATATTCTCTGACTTTTGTGAAAAGATTGTTGAGGTTTTCATGGATGACTTTTCTGTTCATGGGAAGTCTTTTGATGATTGTTTAAGCAATCTTGATCGAGTTTTGTAGAGATGTGAACAAACAAATCTTGTCTTTAATTGGGAGAAGTGCCACTTTATGGTTAATGAAGGCATTGTCATGGGTCATAAAATTTCTGAAAGAGGTATTGAAGTGGATCAAGCTAAGGTTGATGCAATTGAGAAAATGTCATGTCCTAAAGATATAAAAGGTATTTGTAGTTTCTTAGGTCATGTTGGTTTCTATAGGAGATTTATCAAATACTTTTCAAAAAAATTTAGGCCACTTACTAGTCTCTTGCAGAAGGATATTCCTTTTGTTTTTTATGATGATTGTTTAGAAGCCTTTGAAACACTTAAGAAAGCCTTAATTTCTGCACCTATTATTCAACCACCTAATTGGAATTTGCCTTTTGAAACTATGTGTGATGCTAGTGATTATGTTGTTGGTGATGTTCTAGGACAAAGAGTTGATTAGAAACTCAATGTTATTCATTGTGCTAGTAAAACTCTAGATAGTGCTCAAAGAAATTATGCTACTACTGAAAAATAATTCTTAGTAGTTGTGTTTGCTTGTGATAAATTTAGACCTTATATTGCTGATTCCAAAGTAAGTCTTCACACAGACCATGCTGCTATTAAATATCTTATGGAAAAGAAAGATGCTAAACTTAGACTTATTCGATGGGTTCTCTTGTTACAACAATTTGATTTACATATCATTGATAGAAAAGGAGCTGAGAACCCAGTAGTTGATAATTTGTCTAGGTTTGAAAATGTGCTTGATGACCCACTACCCACTCTGAGGCTTATGGAGGGCATCATGCTGGAGATAGAACTGCTCACAAGGTATTGCAATCTGGATTTTATTGGCCTACTCTCTTCAAGGATGCCCTTAAGTTCGTCTTATCTTGTGATGAATGTCAAAGGATAGATAATATCGGTAAGCGTCAAGAAATGCCTATGAATTATTCACTTGTTGTTGAACCATTTGATGTTTTGGATTCGATTACATGGGACCTTTTCCTTCCTCTAATGGGTATACACATATTTTGGTTGCTGTTGATTATGTTACTAAATGGGTAGAAGCTATTCTAACTAGTAGTGCTGATCACAACACCTCTATTAACATGCTTAAGGAAGTTATTTTCCCAAGGTTTGGAGTCCCTAGATATGTAATGATTGATGGTGGTTCACACTTTATTCATGGTGCTTTTCGTAAAATGCTTGCCAAGTATGATGTTAACCATAGAATTGCATCACCTTATCATCCTCAATCTAGTGGTCAAGTTGAACCTAGCAATAGAGAAATAAAATTAATTTTGCAAAAGACTGTCAATAGGTCCAGGAACAATTGGTCTAAGAAATTATATGATGCACTTTGGGCTTATAGAACAACTTATAAAAATCCTATGGGTATGTCTCCTTATAAAATGGTTTATGGAAAAGCTTATAAAATGAATGGAGAACCCAAGTTTCTGAAAATGAAAAATTATTTAAAGAAAAAGTAAAAAGATGGCATGACAAAAGAATTCAAAAGCGTGAGTTTAAAGTCGGAGAATATGTTCTTTTGTACAACTCTCGTTTTAGATTCTTTGCAGGAAAACACCTCTCAAAATGGGAAGGCACATATGTCATCGAGGAGGTTTACCTGTCTGGAGCCATCAAAATAAATAATTCTGAAGGTACTAACCCGAAGGTTGTCAATGGGCAACGAATAAAGCATTATATCTCAGGTACGCCTATTAATATTGAAGGTAATATTATCCAAACCATGACACCGGAAGAACACATAAAAGAGTCCTTCCGGAACACTCCAGAATCATGAAAAATAAGGAGGTACATGATACGGTAAGTAAATGCACTCCGAAAAATCTGCACAAATATTTTTTATCAGTTTTGGAATATTTTACAATTTTAGGAATAAAGAAACTTCCAGGAAGCGTCCCCTGGTGGGCACAAGACACCAGGGCGTGCTAGGCAAGCCTGGCGCGCCCAGGTGGGTTGTGCCCACCTGGTACACCTTCCGTACTCCGTTTTTCTACCATATTCCTGTCCTCCAAGATAAAAAATCTATATATGCTTCCCGAACCTGTTGATCACCGTATCACGAAGAAATCCCATGTTCTCTTTTTCCTTGTTGTTTTCTGTCAGATCACATCTACCATGCCTCCTCATGCTCCTCCAAGGACAAGTTCTTCAAGAACGTCATCAACCATATCTGCGGGAGGTGGTGCAGCACCCTCAGGTCATCCAGATGCATGAGGGGGTGCTTTCACCTCCGCGATATGCCATGTCCTAAGGTGTCGGGAACGGTAGATGCCAGGCTCAAAGCTATGGAGCAAGACGTCTTCCGGTGCAAGGGGATGATGGAGCGTGAGCTCAATGCCAATCACCTCATGATCACGGACCTTTCCCGTGATCTCAAGGTGGATGGCAAGCCCATGAAGGACGTCATCTTCACCCTCAACGAGCAAATCAACTTCCTCCAAAGCCAGATCTATGATCTTCAAAACCATGTATTTGAATATGAGGCGAGGTTTAAAGGTATGAGTTTGGCTGCTAGTTGCAGGATCTGTGAGACTCACTCCTCCTCTCACGATGGTGGACCACTGCCATGGAAATCCGAGGACACGATCTCTTCTCCACCACCATCATCTTCTTCACCACCAAAGGAGAACTGAGTATCGGGTATGGGCACTCCCCTTGGCTTCCGCCAAGCCTGGGGGAGGTGCCCCGGTATCATATCATCCCACTATCTTTTTACTTTCACTTATTTTAGTTTGATCCTTTTGCTTTAGATGAATAAAAGTTTAGTTCGATCCTTTCTTCTTTGAGAGTTTGCTTAGTGATCTATTCTTGTAACCGTGTGCAAGATTGTATAATAGAGGTTAGTATGAGTTTTGCTTTCTTTACTTTCATGTTGGAAATAATGAAAAGAAATAAGAAAGGAAACAAATAAAATAAAGGAAATAAATAAATAAAGAAAAGATTATATACTAATCCTATGGTAGGTGATGGCACCACATAAGGAAAAGTATAAGTAGAAAATTTTATTAGAGATTGACAAACATAGCATTAGTCAATAATGCAACTCATGAAAGAATTAATAAGGGAAGAGAAGATTCACATATAAATATACTATCCTAGAAATCTTTTGTGATTGTGAGCCCTCATCAAAATATTATATGCCAAAATTGTTGATGTAGGACAAGGAAGACAACCTAATGATTTATGTTTGTTCATATTCACATAGAATTCATATTGACATAGATCCTTTAACATGTGGTGATTTCCCCTATCTTTGCTAGCCAAAAATTCTGCAATAAGAAGAGATACTACTTGTGCATCCAAAAACCCTTAAACCCAAATCTTATTTTCAAGTGTCCACCATACCTACCTAGGGGTTGAGCAATATCCCTCAAGTAAGTTGTCATCGATGCAAAAAGGCAATAAAAATTGCTTCTTAAAGTGTGAGATCATTTAGTGTAAGAGAAAATTGAGCATTGCACGAACTTGTGATGGTGAAGAATAAAAGCGACAAACTGCGTAATAAAGGTCGATATCACAAGCGGCAATGTAACGTGACATTCTTTTGCACTAAGGGATTGAACATACAAAAAATAAGTGCATGTCAACCTCTGCTTCCCTTTGCGAAGGGCCTATCTTTTACGTTTGTGCAAAGAGTCAAAGTTTTTCTCTCTATTCCTTTTATTTTTCCCTATTGGCAAGCATCATGTGGTGAGGAAAGATCTAGGCACATATGTCCAGTTGAATATGGGTGGCATGAGTTATTATTGTTGACATCACCCTTGAGGTGAGTATGTTGGGAGGCAAAATCATAAGCTCCTATCTTTCTATGTGTCCGATTGAAACGTTTTTCTCATGGGTATGAGGTGAGTGTTAGCAATCATAGAAGACTATATGATGGTTGAGTATGTGGACTTGCCTAAAGGCTCTTCTGACACATGACTCTTCCCGAAAAGATGATGAATTGTAGTTGCAAAGTTGACTTAAAACATAGTTTGTTGGTTTCTAATAGAGTTTTTGCTTTATACTTCGATTGTGTGATGAACTATTACTTATTCATGAGAAGTATATGATAAAAGTCCTATGATGAAAGTCCTATGTTTAATTTTATTGCTGATATAATAATCAACATGATGCTTCTATGTGTGTATTTTGTTTTTATCGACACCACTCTCTCAAAGCATGTGGACATGTTTTTCGATTTCGGTCTTCGCTTGACGATGATTTCGGTCTTACTGTTATTTATAATGTGTTTATCCATAATAATGCTTTTTGGAGTAATTCTAAAGCCTTTTCTCTCATATTTTGCAAGGTATACACCAAGGGGGAGAATTATGGCAGCTGGAAATATGGACATGGAAAAGCTACGCTAGGCCACCTATTTTGCACAATTCCAAACAAGCTGAAACTTCACAGGGAAATTTTATGGAATATATAAGAATTATGGAGCAAATCACTACCATAGGGGGGCCACCAGGTGGGCACAACCCATATGGGCGCGCCGGGGCCCCCTGGCGCGCCCTGGGGGGTTGTGGCCTCCTCGGCCCACCTCTCGTGCCCATCTTTTGGTATATAAGTCCTTTTGACCTAGAAAAAAATAAGGGGAGGACTTTTGGGACGAAGCGCCGCCGCCTCGAGGTGGAACTTGGGCAGGAGCACTTTTTCCCTCCGACGGAGTGATTCCGCCGGGGGAACTTCCCTCCTGGAGGGGGAAATCGTCGTCATCATTGATGTCGCTTGAAGCTATGTTGGTATTTCCCCAAAGTGGAAGGGATGATGCAGCACAACAGCGGTAGGTATTTCCCTCATATATGAAACCAAGGTTATCGAACCAATACGAGAACCAAACAACACAACGTAAGCAACCCCTGCACACAGATAACAAATCCTCGCAACCCGACGTGTTAAAGGGGTTTTCAATCCCTTTCGGATACACGGTGCCAGAACTTGGTGCGTGACGGGAAATAGTTGTAATAGATTAAATAAATAGATCACACATAAAATAAAGTACAACAAACTATTTTTGGGTTTTTGGATTAATAGATCTAAAAATAAATGCAAGAGAAAAGTAGATCGCAAAGGCAAATATGTGAGAAAGAAGACCCGGGGGCCGTAGGTTTCACTAGTGGCTTCTCTCGAGAAAAATAGCAAACGGTGGGTAAACAAATTACTGTTGGGCAAGTGATAGAACCTCAAATAATTATGATGATATCCAGGCAATGATCATTATATAGGCATCACGTCCAAGATTAGTAGACCGGCTCCTGCCTGTATCTACTACTATTACTCCACACATCGACCGCTATCCAGCATGCATCTAGTGTATTAAGTTCATGGAGAAATGGAGTAATGCAATAAGAACGATGAGATGATGTAGACAAGATCTATCTATGTAGAGATAGACCCCATCGTTTTATCCTTAGTAGCAACGATACATACGTGTTGTTTCCATTTATGTCACTGGGATCAAGCACCGTAAGATCGAACCCACTACAAAGCACCTCTTCCTGTTGCAAGATAAATAGACCAAGCTAGCCAAACAAAACCCAAATATCGGAGAAGAAATACGAGGCTATAAGAAATCATGCATATAAGAGATCAAAGAAACTCAAATAACTTTCATGGATATAAAAAGATAGATCTGATCATAAACTGAAAGTTCATCCATCCCAACAAACACATCGCAAAAGAGTTACATCATATGGATCTCCAAGAGACCATTGTATTGAGAATCAAGAGAGAGAGAGAGATGAAGCCATCTAGCTACTAACTACGGACCAGAAGGTCTACAAAGAACTACTCACGCATCATCGGAGAGGCACCAATGGAGGTGGTGAACCCCATCTGAGATGGTGTCTAGATTGGATCTGGTGGTTCTGGACTCTGCGGCGGCTGGATGAATATTTTGTGGACTCCGCTAAGGTTCTGGGATTTTTGGGGTGTTTATAGAGCAAAGAGGCGGTCCAAGGGGTACCCGAGGTGGGCACAACCCACCAGGGCGTGCCTGGGCCTCCTGGCGCACCCTAGTGGGTTGCCCCCTCCTCGGGACTCCCCCAAGTGCAACCAGGGCCCAACATGTTCGTTCTGGTCCATAAAAAATCTCTGTAAAGTTTCGTGGCATTTGGACTGCATCTGATATTGATTTTCTACGATGTAAAAAACACGGAAAAAATAGGAACTGGCACTTGGCACTATGTCAATAGGTTAGTACCAAAAAATGATATAAAATGACTATAAAATGATTATAAAACATCCAAGATTGATAATATAACAGCATGGAACAATCAAAAATTATAGATATGTTGGAGACATATCAGCATCCCCAAGCTTAACTCCTACTCGTCCTCGAGTAGGTAAGTGATAAAAACAGAATTTTTGATGTGGAATGTTGCCTATCATGTCATATCATATTGTTTTCTTTATAGCATGGACAATTGGACTTTTAGTTGTTCAAAGCAATAGTCTAGTTTTGACATGATAATTTAGATACTCAAGCATATCAACAAGCAACAATGTCTTTCAAAATATCAATGCTAAAATAAGGTATCCCGAGCCCACCATGCTCAAACATTGATCCATTCATGAAACACACTCGAATATTAGCTACACCCAATGCTTAAGTACGATCATATTTCCTCCTTGTTGGTTCTTTTATAAGAGAAGATGGAGACTCAAAATAAAAATTGCATAAAGTAAAAGAAAGGCCCTTCGCAGAGGGAAGTAGGGATTTGTAGACGTGCCAGAGCTCAAAGCGAAAAACTTAGAGATAAAAACATTTTGATAGGTGTATCCATCCCACCAACGAAAACGACTTAGAGTTCCCAATACTTTCCATGCATAGATATATCGTAGGTGGTTAACAAATAGAAAATAAAGTTCATTCCTTTTTCCACCATAACTTTCACTTTCCATGGCTAACCGTATCCACGGGTGCCCTCCATACCAACACTTTCCAAGGAATTTATTATTTGACAACATAAAGTAAATTCATTTTTGCAATTGGGGACTGGGCATCCCTAATACCTTTGCCTTACTCTTGTGCAATGACAAGTGAATAAACACTCATCTTGAGAATAACACATCTAGCACGCAAAATATTAGCCACCCCACACCGCTCCGCGAGTGAAACAAACACACAAAAGAGAAGTTTATTTTGAAAATTAGAGATGGCACATGCAAATTTGCTTAGAACAGCAAAGAATATCGCATATAGGTAGATATAGTGGACTCATGTGGCAAAACTGGGTTAAAGGATTTTGGATGCACAAGTAGTGATCATACTTAGTTCAAAATGAAGGCTAGCAAAAGATTGGGAAGCGACCAACTAAGAAACAAATAATCTCATAAGAAAGCATTAAGCATAAATAACACCAAATAATGCAACATAAGTAGGATATAATTTCATTGCATGACTATTGACTTTCGTACTTGCATAGGGAATCACAAACCTTAACACCAATATTCTTACTAAAGCATAATTACTCATAAAGATGACTCACATATCACATCATCATATCTCAAAACTATTACTAAGAATCAAGTTTATTTTGTCCAGTGATCTTCATGAAAGTTTTTATTATATCCTTCTTGGATATCTATCACTTTGCGACTAATTTTCATGTATTGCTTTTGACAAGCTCCAACAAATATAAGTGAAGATCATGAGCATAATAATTTTTCTTTCTCTCAAATTAATTTAAGTGAAGTAAAGAGAGAATTTCTTGAAAATTTTACTAATCTCTCAAATATATCTAAGTGAAGCAAGAGAGAATTTCTTCAAAAATACTAAATCACACCGTGCTCAAAAAGATATAAGTGAAGCACTAGAGCAAGTCCATTGCTCATAAAAATTTAATTGAAGCATAGAGAGCAATTCTAACAAGTCATGACATAATTTTGGCTCTCTCAAATAAGTGTGTCCAGCAAGGATTGATAACTTAAAACACCAAATAAAACAAGCAAAGACTCATATCATACAAGACACTCCAAGAAAAGCACATATCATGTGACGAATAAAAATATAGTTTCAAGAAAAATACCGATGATAGTTGGAAGAAAGTGGGGATGCCACTCGGGGGCATCCCCAAGCTTAGTTGGTTGCTAATTTTTGGATAATAGCTTGGGATGCCAGGGCATCCCCAAGCTTAGGCTATTTCATCCTTCCTTTATCCATCTTAAGATAACCCAAAACTTGAAAACTTCAATCACACAAAACTCAACAAAACCTTCGTGAGATCCGTTAGTGTAAGAAAATAATAAATCACTATTATAAGTAATGTATCAAACCAATTCATATTTTGTTTTTCTATTATATCTACTGTATTCCAACTTTTCTATGGCAAAAACTCATCAAAGAAAACCATAGAGCCATCAAAATAAGCACACAACACAAAGAAAACAGAATCTGTAAAACAGAATAGTCTGTAGCAATATGACTATTTCGTATACTTCTATAACTCCAAAAATTCTGAAAAATTAGGAAGGCCTGAGAAATTTGTATATTGATCTAGTGCAAGTGGAATGGGTATTTTATCGCTCTCTGGTAAAAACAAAAATTAATTTCTTGAGCGTAAAAGTTTTGTTTTTCAGCAAGATCAAACAACCTTCACCCAAGAAGATCCTAAAGGCTTTACTTGGCACAAATACTAATAGAAACACAAAAAACACAATCATAACAGTATCACATTTGTGCTAACAATCAAGAACAGGAAGAAAAAATAAAAAATAAATTTTATTCATTGGGTTGCCTCCCAACAAGCGCTATAGTTTTACGCCCTTAGCTAGGCATAAAGCAAGGATCTATGTTTTGTCATCTTTGGTTCGAGATCCATAAGATGCCCTCATGATTGATTCATAAGGTGGCTTAATTCTAGTTCTAGAAAAGTGTTCCATACCCTTCCTCAATGGAAATTGGAACTTAATATTGCCTTCTTTCATATCAATCATGGCACCGATAGTGCTTAAAAACGGTCTACCAAGAATAATTGGACAAGACAGATTGCAATCAATATCAAGAACAATAAAATCTATGGGCACATAATTCCTATTTGCAAGAATAAGAACATCGTTAATTCTTCCCATAGTCTTTTTAATAGTAGAATCCGCCAAGTGCAAATTCAAAGAACACTCTTCAAGATTAGTAAGACCAAGCACATCACATAAAGATTTCGGAATTGTAGAAACACAAGCACCCAAGTCCCACAAAGCAAAACACTCATAATTTTTAATCTTGACTTTGATAGTAGGTTCCCATTCATTACACAATTTTCTAGGAATTGAAACTTCCAATTCCAATTTTTCTTCAAGAGCTTTCATCATAGCATCAACAATATGTTTAGTAAAAGCTTTACTTTGTTCGTAAGCATGGAGTGAAGTTATCATGGATTGCAACAAAGAAATACACTCAATCAAAGAGCAACTATCATAATGAAAGTCTTTGTAATCCAAAAGAGTGGGTACATCACTGATGACCCACAAGTATAGGGGATCTATCGTAGTCCTTTCAATAAGTAAGAGTGTCAAACCCAATCAGGAGCAGAAGAAATGATAAGCGGTTTTCAGCAAGGTATTCTCTGCAAGCACTGAAATTATAGGTAATAGATAGTTTTGTGATAAGATAATTTGTAATGAGCAACAAGTAACAAAAGTAAATAAAGTGCAGCAAGGTGGCCCAATCCTTTTTGTAGCAAAGGACAAGCCTGGACAAATTCTTATATAGAGAAAAACACTCCCGAGGGCACATGGGAATTATCGTCAAGCTAGGTTTCATCACGATCATATGATTCACGTTCGGTACTTTGATAATCTGATATGTGGGTGGGCCGGTGCTTGGGTACTGTCCTTACTTGGACAAGCATCCCACTTATGATTAACCTCTATTGCAAACATACGCAACTACAACAAAAGTATTAAGGTAAACCTAACCATAGCATGAAACATACGGATCCAAATTAGCCCCTTACGAAGCAACGCATAAACTAGGGTTTAAGCTTCTGTCACTCTAGCAACCCATCATCTACTTATTACTTCCCAATTCTCTCCTCTAGGGCCAAATAATGGTGAAGTGCCATGTAGTCGACGTTCACATAACACCACTAGAGGAGAGACAACATACATCTCATCAAAATATCGAACAAATACCAAATTCACATGACTACTAATAGCAAGACTTCTCCCATGTCCTCAGGAACAAATGTAACTACTCACAAAGCATATTCATGTTCATAATCAGAGGGGTATTAATATGCATATAGGATCTGAACATATGATCTTCCATCAAATAAACCAACTAGCATCAACTACAAGGAGTAATCAACACTACTAGCAACCCACAGGTACCAATCCCAGACTTGGAGACAAGAATTGGATACAAGAGATGAACTAGGGTTTGAGAGGAGATGGTGCTGGTGAAGATGTTGATGGAGATTGACCCCCTCCCGATGAGAGGATCGTTGGTGAGGACGATGGTGATGATTTCCACCTCCCAGAGGGAAGTTTCCCTGGCAGAACAGCTCCGCCGCAGCCCTATATTGGTTCCGCCAAGGTTCCGCCTCGTGGCGGCGGAGTGTCGTCCCGAAAGCTTGCTTATGATTTTTTTTCTCAGCGAGAGACTCCATATAGCAGAATATGGGCATCGGAGGGCCACCAGGGGGCCCACGAGGCAGGGGACGCGCCCAGGGGGGTAGGGCGCGCCCCCACCCTCGTGGCCAGGGTGTTGCCCCCCTCTGGAACTTCTTGCACTCGGTATTTTTTATATATTTTGAAAATGACTTCCGTGAAGTTTCAGGACTTTTGGAGCTGTGCAGAATAGGTCTCTAATATTTGCTCCTTTTCCAGCCCTGAATCCCAGCTTCCGGCATTCTCCCTCTTTATGTAAACCTTGTAAAATAAGAGAGAATAGGCATAAGTATTGTGACATAATGTGTAATAGCAGCCCATAATGCAATAAATATCAATATAAAAGCATGATGCAAAATGGACGTATCAACTCCCCCAAGCTTAGACCTCGCTTGTCCACAAGAGAAAGCCGAAATCGAAAAATATGTCCACATGTTTAGAAATAGAGGTGTCGATAAAAATAAAATACGGACATTCAGGCATCATGGTCATTCATAGAACAACAATTTGTATAATTCTTGTCATATTATCTCTTATGCAAGAGTAACAATTCAATCGCAATTTCAAGTATGAATCATAAACTTCATTGCAAACTAACAAACTATAATCTCAGTCATTGAAGCAATTTCAATTTATCATAACATATGAAAGAGTCAATATAAGAGCTTTTCAGCAAGTCCACATACTCAACTATCATATAGTCTTTCACAATTGCTAACACTCACGCAATACTTATGGGTATGGAGTTTTAATCAGACACAGAGAAAGATAGGGGCTTATAGTTTTGCTTCCCAACGTTTTACCTCAAGGGTAATGTCAACAACAATAGTTCATGAAAACTCACATCCAATTAGCCATATATACCAGGATCTTTCCAACATGTTGTGCTTGCCAAAAGATAAAATGTAAAAAGGAAGGGTGAAGATCACCATGACTCTTATGTAAGGTAGGAGATAAAAGTAAAAGATAGGCCCTTCGCAGACGGAAGCAGAGGTTGTCATGCACTTTTATGGTTGGATGCACAAAATCATAATGCGAAAGAATGTCACTTTATATGCCACTTGTGATATGGACCTTTATTATGCAGTCCGTCGCTTTTATTTCTTCCGTATCAAACGATCGTATAAAGCTTATTTTCTCCCACACTAATAAGTCATACATATTTAGAGGGCAATTTTTATTGCTTGCACCAATGAAAACTTACTTGAAGGATCTTACTCAATCCATATGTAGGTATGGTGGACTCTCATGGCAAAACTGGTTTAAGGGTGTTTGGAAGCACAAGTAATATCTCTACTTGGTGCAAAGAATTTGGCTAGCATGAGGGGGAAAGGCAAGCTCAATCCTGTTGGATGATCCATGACAATATAATTTATCTTAGATGTAAGAAAACATAACCCATTACGTTGTCTTCCTTGTCCAACGTCAACTCTTAAGCATGTCATATTTTAATGAGTCCTCACAATCATAAAAGATGTCCAAGATAGTGTATTTATATGTGAAGACCTCTCTTTCTTTATTACTTCCTATTAATTGCAACGATGACCCAAACTATGTTTATCAATTCGCAACAACTTTTATTCATCATACTCTTTCTATGTGAGCTCATTACTCTTCATAAGACCCATATGATCTCTTTTATTTTCTTTTTATTCTTTCTCTTTTCTTTTATTCACTCAAGGTCATGGCAAAATAATCAAGCCCTTGACTCAACACTAATCTTTATTATATATTGCTCACGGACTCGATTACATAGAAGGATCATAAAGCAAAAACTCACAACTAGATCATACAAAAACCTTTTTTACTAGATCAAGATATTACCAAAAGGATTGAACTAAGAGAAACGGTAAAGATAGAAGTGATGGTGATACGATACTGGGGCACTCCCCCAAGCTTGGCAGTTGCCAAGGGGAGTGCCCATAACCATGTGATTATATCTCTTTTGCCGGTGAAGGAGTTGGAGTTGTTGATGATGTAGGCTTGTCGTCCCTCTTCCAAGGCATAGGCTCACCGTCATAGAAGGATGATCGAGTCTCCTGAATCCTCAAATCTGCAGCCAAACTCATCCTTTTGAATCTATATTCATACTCACAGTTTTGATTTTGCAGGTCATAGATCTGGGCTTGGAGGTGCTCGATTTTCTCGTGAAGCTTAAAGATGGACTCCCCAATGTCCTTGGCATCGAGCTTGTGGTTGTTGGTCAACTCCGTGATCATAATGTGATTGGAATCAAGTCCACGCTCCACCATCTACTGGCACTTGAAAACTTGTTGCTCCATTGCCTCAAGCCTTGTCTCCACGCTTCCGGTCCTCCTTGGTCCCTCAACATCGCGGATGTGCAACAGCCCCTCACGCATCACAATGGTTTGAGGGTGTTGCAGCACCTCCGCGAGGTAGGGATTGATGACCTTCTCGAAGAACTTGTCCTTGGGGGTACTTGAAGACGACATGACAACCTAGACCTGACAGAAAAACAGCTCAAAATAAAGACGAGAGATATTTGCATGATACAGGAGTCAAAACCTCCGGGAGATTATATAATGAATTTTTACTGACCAAAATACGTAACATGCAAGAAAACAGAGTCCGGAGAGCACATGAGGTGCCCACGAGGTAGGGGGGCGCGCCCAGGGGGTAGGGTGCGCCCTCCACTGTCGTGGAGCCCTCGTGTCCTTCCCAGACCGCTTCTTATTTTTCTATTTTTCTATATATTCCAAAACGGAGAAGAATTGCCATTAGAACTGTTTTGGAGTCGGTTTACTTACCGTACCACGTACCTATTCCTTTTCAGAGTCTGAAACGTTCCGCAAAATGTCCCTTATGTATTCCTCCGGGGTTACGGTTTCAATAACATTGGTTTCAAAATGTATAGGATTACCTGAGATATAATGTTTGATTCATTGACCATTCACCACCTTCGGATTTGTGCCTTCGAAGTTGTTGATTTTTATGGCACCGGAACGATAGACCTCCTCAATAACGTAAAGACCTTCCCTATTAGAGAGAAGCTTTCTGGCAAAAAATCTTAAACGAGAGTTGTATAGCAATACATAATCACCTACATTAAACTCACGCTTTTGTATCCTTTTGTCATGCCATCTTTTAACTTTTTCTTTAAACAATTTGGCATTCTCATAGGCTTGGGTTCTCCATTCATCAAGTGAGCTAATGTCAAATAACCTTTTCTCATCGGCAAGTATGAAATCATAATTGAGCTCTTTAATAGCCCAATAAGCCTTATGTTCTAGTTCGAGAGGTAAGTGACATGCTTTTCCATAAACCATTTTATACGGAGACATACCCATAGGATTTTTATATGCAGTTCTATAGGCCCATAATGCATCATCAAGTTTCTTGGACCAATTCTTTCTAGATCTATTAACAGTCTTTTGCAAGATTAATTTGAGTTCTCTATTACTCAATTCTACTTGACCACTAGACTATGGGTGATAAGGAGATGCAATTCTATGATTAACATCATACTTAGCAAGCATTTTACGGAAAGCACCATGAATAAAATGTGAACCACCATCAGTCATTAAATATCTAGGGACCCCAAACCTCGGAAAAATAACTTCTTTAAGCATCTTAATAGAGGTGTTATGATCAGCACTACTAGTTGGAATAGCTCCTACCCACTTAGTAACGTAATCAACAGCAACTAAAATATGTGTATATCCATTAGAGGCAGGAAAAGGTCCCATATAATCAAATCCCCAAACGTTAAATGGTTCAATAACAAGTGAATAATTCATAGGCATTTCTTGACGTCTACTAATATTACCAATTCTTTGACATTCATCACAAGACAAGACAAACTTACGGGCATCCTTGAAGAGAGTAGGCCAATAAAAACCGGATTGCAATACCTTGTGTGCAGTTCTATCTCCAGCATGGTGTCCTCCATAAGCCTCGGAGTGACACTTGCGTTGGATCTGTTCCTGTTCATGCTCAGGTACACAACGCCTAATAACACCATCTACTCCTTATTTATAAAGATGTGGGTCATCCTAGAAGTAATGTCTTAAATCATAGAAAAACTTTTTCTTTTGCTGGTATGTGAAACTAGGTGGTATAAATTTAGCAACAATATAATCAGCATACCATGGAGCAGTATGAGAAGCATTTATGACATTTAATTGTTCATCAGGAAAGCTATCATCAATAGGTAGTGGGTCATCAAGAACATTTTCTAACCTAGACAAGTTGTCTGCAACGGGGTTCTCATCTCCCTTTCTATCAATAATATGCAAATCAAATTCTTGTAGCAAGAGAACCCATCTAATAAGTCTAGGTTTAGCATCTTTCTTTTCCATAAGATATTTAATGGTAGCATGATCAGTGTGAATAGTTACTTTAGAATCAACAATATAAGGTCTAAACTTATCACAAGCAAATACAGTTGCTAAGAATTCATTTTCAGTTGTAGCATAATTTCTCTGGGCATTGTCTAGAGTTTCACTAGCATATTGAATAACATTTAATTTCTTATCAACTCTATCGTAGAATTGTCACGGCAGATCTCCTTAGTGTCAGGACTTAGTCGCGAGGCCAACGCATCTATGTGGTAGCTTGAGAGGGGTTGAGCGGAATCGAGAGACGCAACACAAGACAAGGGTTTAGACAGCTTCGGGCCCCGGGAAACATCATCCGGTAATAACCCTACATGCTGTTTGTGGCTAGCTCTCATTATGATCATGAGGGAGTCACCGGTAGGCCGACTCTTTGTGTCTAGCCCTGAAGATTATCTTATGTCCCTCTTTGGGGAGCCCTGCCCCTCCTTATATATGTTGAAGGGGCGGGTTACATCTGGAATCCTAGTAGGACTAGGACTAGTCTATCCTTTCTCACAAGTTGAATACAAGTCTGGGTCTTGCTTCCTCGTAAAGGAAATATTCGTCATCCCTTTCCTCTTAAGCCGGCCCACCAGAGTATAAGTCGGCCCGCTGGGCCTTGGGCTTTGTCGTCCATCTGATCCGCCCGCCGGGTCTCCTCCAGTGAGTCATAATGTCCCGGTGGGTTACATGTAAACCGCCATGTCCGGGCGGATCGCCAGTGAGTCGCCAAGCTCCAGCCAGGTCTCTGGTGAGTCACCAAGCCCGGTCGGGTCATGATTCCGGTCGGGTCATACCACGGGGTATATCCCCGACATTAGCCCCCAGTTTAATTTGGATTTATCCATGTTAAACTGATCCTGTAAAATAAACACAAGAACAAACTTGATAGGTTGTGCTCTGGGTTAAATATTTTCCTGAACCGGCACCCGATCATCTTTAAGTCCTTGTCATTTCCTCCTGGATGCATACTCAAAGATCTTATAGCAAATCTCTTTTAACAGATATGTCAAAACCTTGCCAATGCAAAAATCCAGATACTTCTTTTGAGAAATCCGGGTCAATAGGCCAGCTTCAGAGCCAATTTGCGGACATTGGTATCTTATAGAGAAATATTGTAATAAATAATCCACTTGAATCGGCTTCCAAAGCGCCGGTTTAAAAAATATTGGTCTTTGAAAAAACTCACCTGACTTTCAACCGGCTTGTAGAACTTGCCGGTTTATCATTGCCAAAATATCCGGTTTGTAAATATTGATAGCACCGGGTCATAGTTGTTGCAGACGCCGGGTCATAGTTATTGGTGACGCCGGGTCAACCTGGTTTACTCAAAACTGAGAATTTGAAGATTTTTCTCCCTTATATCCATATTACCTGTAGCCCCCAAGTCTTGAGCAGAAACAAAGTGATGACTTAAGACTTGCTTCAATATAAATACTGCCATTTTGAAGAAATCCATGTTGTTCATCTTAGTCACTAGTAAAGACTGAATACTCCATATATGTAGCCCCCAAGTGCCGGGTTGTCATGCTTGCAGCAACCTGGGACTTGTAATTGCCTTATACTCATAAAAAACTATAACCAGTGTAGCCCCCAAGGGCTGGGTCATTGTGCAATAATGAGCAGGGACTTTATAAATTTGATCATATAGACTTGAGCAACAACGTGTAGCCCCCAAGGGCCGGCTCAGTAAGATAATATTGAGCTGGGACTTTATATATACTTCTTTTTGGAAAGAACATCATATGATGTAACCCCCATCATGGGGCTTGAAACCACGTCCACAAGGTTAAGAGCTTTGTGCTTTACCAACTGAGTAGTGGACCCTTCAATATAATGGAATAAAACTTGTGTACCTTGAATTGTTGACTAGAGCGATTGGTAGCCACCAAGGGCCGGCTCATTATGATGTGATGAGTCGGATCTTCAATAAGGCCAGTAAAATTGTTTTTGCATTAGCCCCCAAGTGCCATGGTGCATGCTGGCAGTGACATGGGACTTGCATATTTGATATAATCTCAAACTGAATAATGTAGCCCCCAAGTGCCTTTGAATACCTTATCTGTTGACAAGTAAATCCGGAGTTTAAATACCCGGTGGCTCTTGGCCGATGGCGATTTAACATGCCTCCATTGTAAGCCGAAATTTTTATAACCCGGCGAGTTATAGCCTTTGAGAAAATCAAGAATTGATAACCCTTTTGAGACACCATTTCAATCTTTGATGATGGGCTGGAACTTAATCATTTATGTAAGTCATAGCTCTGTAAATCCTGCATAGAGTTTAAACAACATATGCCCTGGCGACTTAACGTCAAAAGCCAGGGCGGGTAACTACTCAAATGTAGTCTTATCCTGCACATAAGTAAATCACAAGATCCCTTGGCGGTTTACCGCAGGGCGGGTAATAATATCCCACATATAACCAATGCGATATTGAATTTGTACTGCCAGTTTACATGACATGTGCAGTAAGGGTGATAACCCAATCCTTAGAAGCCAATACTTCAAAATATATGATGATTGTCACATGTTGGCGACTTATCATCCACAGCCAAGCCGGGTTTCAATGAAACCACACTTATATGCTTCAGATATGAGCAAAAAGTATCAAAACCCAAAAGATTGTTTGCAAAAACTTAAACCAAATAAAAATCGAGGTTTCTGATTCGAATACGATCAGTAAACCGTTCCAAAGGGGTTAAGCTAGGATTCGAATACGATCATGTAGCTCCAGTGGCTTTGGCATTGCGCCGATCAAGAGGGTACCGACAGCTATGTTCTCTTTCGTTCGAATATGACCTATCTTTGAACAGGAAGCCCCCAAATGACCTTGAGAGGTTTTTAACGACCCTGATTCGACTACGATCCAAGTCAGACCCAAAAGGAGCTAAGCTATGATTCGGATACGATCAAGAAGCCTCCTAGTGAGTTTGGCTTTGCGCCGATCAAAAGGGTTACGACAGCTATGTTCTCTTTGGTTCGAATACGACCTATGTTTGAACAGGAAGCCCCCAAGTGACCATATAAATTCTGGCATCGCGCCGATCAAGAGGATATCGACAGCTATGCTCCATGAGCAGGAAGCCCCCAAGTGATCATAATAAGATAAGCCGTAAGGCATGATACCCATGTTTGAATCGCGCATCATGGCAGCAAGTTCTCTTTGGCAACCATTAATTTGTCTGTGAACTCAAACTTGCGAGAGATTAATTCTTTTTAAACCGGAACTTTATACCGGATTTGAGAGCTTCGAGCTTTGTGGGAAATAGGTTTACCTTGAGACGGATTGTAAACCAAAGCATCATTGTGAGCCGGAAATTTTCTAACGGCTTTTAAATTTTCACCAATATGGAAGTAGCCTCCGGGACCGGGTTATCTTCCCTCCAATGACCCGGGGTCTTAAATCTCATGATATTTGCTAAGTCCTGTCATCGTAGCCTCCGAGTCTCAAGAAGACTTGAGGAGTTGGCTTGAGATTCTTCATAATTAACCGTGATATAGACCGGTTTGAATCCTGCATGGGACAACTTGCAAACGGGAGTAATTGCTCTTTTAAAGAAAGCAATATATAATTTATAAAAATATGCTGGATGGATTTCACCTGATGCGTTGGTCAGCAATTATCACCGCGGAGTTGATGATCACCATGGTGAAACTAAAAACAATCGTGACCGAGTCGGCCGTGGGTGCTGACAAATTTTTTGGCCGTGACGTTTTAAACCACTGTGGACGGGAGAGTCGGCCGCAGCGTTGTAAACCGGTGCGGTCGCGAGAGACGGCCACGACGCTGTAAGCCGGTGCGGTTGTTCGTTGAATAATAACGACCACCTGGGCCAAAAGATGTTGGCGTGCCTCCATCTCCATGGTACAATATCACTTTTTGTCATAAATAATTGCCCTGCATAAACAATATTGCAGACCAAGGAAAAGATAAACTCGTTCTTTGACAAAAACAACATGTGCTAATAAACAAACTTGGATGGATATCACCTGATTTGTTTGGATGACGGATGATCCGTTCATCGCGACAGAGGTGGCTCAGGCAGACCAGCGGCTCAATATAGCTCCGGTGGCTCAGGCAGACTGGCAACTTAATATAACCCCGGCGGCTCAAGCGGCAAGGGCGGCTCAGCGCGGCTCCAGTGGGTTGTTGTAGATTAAGCTGCACGGGTGGCGGCTTGCGCACACCCGTTCAATAACAAGCAGGTGCGGATGCCGACGCATGACGACGCTTAACGCATACTTCATCGGCACAACATGGCACCATCTTTATAATAAATCATTGTCCTGCACATAAAAGTATACAGACCAAAAGTAATTGTTCTTTGATAAAAACAATATGTGTTAAATAAATAGACTCAAATGGATATCAACTGATGTTTGTGAACACTAGATGATAGTAATGCTCCATATGGTTGGGCGAGTTAATTGCAGGCACGGTAAACCGCGCGGACGGCGAGTTAATCGCGGGCGCGGTCCCGGCAAGTGTATGTAAACCGGGCCACAGGGACGACGACTTGCGCACGTATTCGTCTGGCAGCACGGCATGGATAATTGCTAGTGCAAAAATGATGTAAGCGTGTATCCCTTACGCACACCTTTGTAATGAATATTGATCCCATTATTGTTGGCAGACTAGTCTTCGAGTCAACATGCACGCATGCACTGCTCCAAATGCTCCATTATCCCCCAATTTTCTTTCGCTTTGTACCAGTAAGATCAAATCTCACTAGCAGGGGGTTCCTTGACAAAGCGGGGGTGAGTCACGGTGCTTTAGGGATGAGATGATGGCGGAGGCGGAGACGCGGCGGCGGAGGTAGCGACGCGAGGCGCTCATCAGCGCTCGTCCGAAGCTACGGTTTGAGTCAGGAGCAGCGACCCGGTGCGGTAGTGACACACGGCAAGGCCGGTCCGGAATTTCGAGGCGGAGACAGAGTCCGGCTAGCGGGCGGCGGATTAGCCGAGGTCGGTGGAAGCGGCGGCTGAAGCGGGCCCGCGACGGTGACCTGGAGCCGGGCAGCAAAGGTAGGCTACGCTGTAGAGGACGGCGACGGCTCTCTGGCGGCGACTCAAGGCCGTCTCACAGCAGAGGAGGCTATAGCAAGGTCGGGGCAACACCGGGGACACGGCAATCCGGGTTGAGCTCGGAGTAAGAGGAGGGCAGCGGCGGCAGAGGCATGCCTGGCTCAATACTGCGGCGGGGGAGGCTGAGAACTAGACCGGCGCATGGAGCGACTCATACAGACGGCCTCGCGGCAGGGGCGGAAACGCCCGGGTGGCACCACGATACAGGAACAGCAAGAAGGCGGCTCGTCAGAAGCCCACGGCGGCTCGGCGCGGCGAATCCGAGTCGTGGTCGTTGTCTCCCAGTCATGGTTGTCTTCCTCTCCGGGTCATAGTATTTTTTTCTTTTTCAGCAGCGACGAGGCAGGTCGACTTGGAGGTGGCTTAACACGCTGGAATCTTCCCTTAATGCTTCAAATCTCTTTACGTGATGAATAGAAGTTGATCATGTTCTGATTAGAACTCACGTGCTAGTAATAGCAGTAGCACTACTACTCCAAAATCAAAATAGATCTCGTACAATGTGCAACTATTAGTACTTGGCTGTGATTTTCTTGAACGTAGCACCAGCAGTGATTCAATCAATCGCTCTTGTCACTGTTTGTTGTTTTTGTTTATTCAGCGAGCAGCCTTAACCAAGAATCCGATCAGGACACATATGACTCGCTGAAGTAAACGTCATCGTCTCGTTGTTGCAGCACATATTGATCAGTCTTCGGATTCGGCGAGTCGCCGAGCCACGCACTGGGCGGCGCACATAAACCCTAAAATTTCTTTATCTCTGATCAACCTTGTATCTATCAGCTCCAAAGTTTAACCATGACTCCAATCATTAGACAATGAATATTGCTGGCTCTTGTCGGCTCTTCTTTTACCCGACGAATCACGAGCTTCTTGATCCCTGAAGAAATTCCTTCAAGAACTCAACACCACCGTGCGCATGCCCCACGGTGGGCGCCAACTGTCGTAGAATTGTCACGGCAGATGTCCTTAGTGTCAGGACTTAGTCGCGAGGCCAACACATCTATGTGGTAGCTTGAGAGGGGTTGAGCGGAATCGAGAGACGCAACACAAGACAAGGGTCTAGACAGCTTCGGGCCCCGGGAAACATCATTCGGTAATAACCCTACATGTTGTTTGTGGCTAGGTCTCATTATGATCATGAGGGGGTCGCCGGTAGGCCGACTCTTTGTGTTTATCCCTAAAGATTATCTTCTGTCCCTCTTTGGGGAGCCCCGCCCCTCCTTATATATGTTGAAGGGGAGGGTTACATGTGGAGTCCTAGTAGGACTAGGACTAGTCTATCCTTTCTCACAAGTTGAATACAAGTCCGGGTCTTGCTTCCTCATAAAGGAAATATTCGTCATCCCTTTCTGCTTAAGTCGGCCCACCAGAGTATAAGCCGGCCCGCTGGGCCTTGGGCTTTGTCGTCCGTCCGATCCGCCCGCCGGGTCTCCAGTGAGTCACAATGTCTCGGTGGGTTACATGTAAACCGCCATGTCCAGGCGGATCGCCAGTGAGTCGCCAAGCTCCAGCCAGGTCTCTGGTGAGTCGCCAAGCCCGGCCGGGTTATGATTCCGGCCGGGTCATACCGCGGGGTATATCCCCAGCACACTCTTTGCCCTAGAACAACACCTACAGCATAATCACTAGCATCACACATAATTTCAAAAGGTAAATTCCAATCAGGTGGCTGAACAATAGGTGCAGAGATTAATGCTTTCTTAAGTATTTCAAAGGCTTCTACACAATCATCATCAAAGACGAATGGTATATCTTTTTGTAATAAATTAGTTGGAGGCCGAGAAATTTTTGAGAAGTCCTTAATGAACCTCCTATAAAAACTGGCATGACCAAGGAAACTTCTTTTACCTTTGATGTCCTTGGGACACGGCATCTTTTCAATAGCATCAACTTTAGCTTTATCAACTTCAATGCCCCTTTCAGAAATTTTGTGCCCCAAGACAATATCTTCATTAACCATAAAGTGGCATTTCTCCCAATTCAAGACAAGGTTAGTTTCTTCACATCTCTGCAAAACTCGATCAAGGTTGCTTAAGCAATCATCAAAAGAGGATCCATAAACGGAAAAATCATCCATGAATACCTCACATATCTTTTCACAAAAATCAGAAAATATAGCCATCATGCATCTTTGAAAGTTAGCAGGTGCATTACATAAACCAAAAGGCATACATCTATAATCAAAAGTACCGAAAGGGCAAGTAAAAGTGGTCTTAGATTGATCATCAGCTGATACAGGTATTTGAGAGAAACCAGAATAACCATCTAGAAAGCAAAAATGTGTATGTTTGGATAGTCTTTCTAGCATTTGATCAATGAAAGGTAAGGGGTAATGATCTTTTTTAGTAGCCTTATTTAATTTGCGGAAATCAATTACCATCCTATAACCTATAATAATTCTTTGTGGAATCAATTCATCTTTATCATTAGGAACGACAGTAATACCTCCCTTCTTAGGAACACAATGGACAGGACTTACCCACTAACTATCAGCAACGGGATAAATTATACCCGCCTCAAGGAGCTTTAGTATTTCTTTTCTTACCACTTCTTTCATCTTAGGATTCAGCCGTCGTTGGTGATCAATAACTGGTTTGGCATCTTTTCCAAATTTATTTTGTGTTGACATAGAGTGGGACTAATGCCCTTAAGATCATCAAGAGTATATCCAATAGCAGCATGGTGCTTCTTCAGAGTTTTCAATAATCTTTCTTCCTTCTTCTCTGGAAGGTTAGCACTAATAATAACAGGATATATCTTCTTTTCATCAAGATAAGCATATTTAAGAGTATCAGGCAATGGTTCAAGGTCAAACACGGGATCACCCTTCGGTGGAGGAGGATCCCCTAAGATTTCGACAGGCAAATTGTGTTTCAGAATATGTCCCTGTTTAAAGAACACTTCATCTGCTTCTTTCATTCAGGTACATATCATTTTCATGGTCTAGCAAATATTGTTCTAAAGGATCACTAGGAGGTACGGCAATAGAAGCAAGACCAATAATTTCATCTTTCCTAGGCAATTCTTCTTCACGGTGTTGTCTACGAAATTTAGAAAAGTTAAACTCATGAGACATATCGACTAAACCAATAGTAATAACATCCTTTTTGCAGTCTATCCTAGCATTAACAGTGTTTAAGAAGGGGCTACCAAATATAATGGGACAAAAGCTATCTTGTGGGGAACCAAGAACAAGAAAATCAGCAGGATATTTAGTTTTCCCACACAAGACTTCAACATCTCTAACAATCCCAATTGGTGAAATAGTATCTCTATTTGCAAGTTTAATTGTGACATCAATATCTTCTAACTCAGCAGGTGCAATAACGTGCATAATTTCGTTGTATAAGTCAATAGGTATTGCACTGGCACTAGCACCCATATCACACAAGCCATGATAACAATGATCTCCTATTTTAACAGAAATAACAGGCATGCCTACCACATGTCTATGTTTATCTTTAGCACAAGGTTTAGCAATTCTAGCAGTTTCATCATAGAAATAAATAACATGCCCATCAATATTATCAGCCAAGAGATCCTTAACAATAGCAATATTAGTTTCAGCTTTAACTTGCTCAGGAGGTGTATAGGTTCTAATATTGCTTTTACGAACCACAGTTGAAGCCTTAGCATGATCTTTTATCCTAACAGGAAAAGGTGGTTTCTCAACATAAGCAGTAGGAATAATAGGATCATTATAAGTGACAGTCTTTTCTTCAAATTTAATAGGTGAAGCTACTTTTACTTCAATGGGGGGATGATATTTAAACCACTTCTCCTTAGGTAGATCAACATGAGTAGCAAAAGATTCACAGAAAGAAGCTACTATCTCAGAGTCAAGTCCATATTTAGTGCTAAATTTACGGAAAACATCGGTATCCATAAAAGATTTAACACAATCAAACTTAGGTGTCATACCTGACTCCTTACCTTTGTCGAGATCCCAATCTTCAGAGTTGCGTTTAATTCTTTCCAATAAATCCCATTTGAATTCAATAGTCTTCCATAAAAGAGCCAGCACAAGAAGTATCGTGCATGGTGCGGTTGTTATCAGAAAGCTGAGCATAAAATTTTGAATAATCATTTCTCTTGAGAGCTCATAATTGGGGCATGAATATAACATTAACTTAAGCCTCCCCCAAGCTTGAGCGATAGTTTCTCCTTCGCGAGGCCAAAATATATATATATAATTACGATCACGATGAACAAGATGCATAGGATAAAACTTCTGATGAAATTCCAATTTCAATTGTTTGTAGTTCCATGATCCCATATCATCACATGGCCTATACCATGTCAATGCGTATCCCTCCAAAGATAAAGGAAAGAGCTTCTTCTTGATAACATCATCAGGCATACCTGCAAGCTTAAATAATCCACAAACTTCATCCACATATATTAGGTGCTCATCAGGATGTAATGTTCCATCTCATGCAAAAGGATTAGCAAGCAGTTTTTCTATCATACCCGAAGGAATTTCAAAGCAGACATTTTCATTTTTAGTAGGTTCAGTAGGTTGAGGAGAAACTCTATGCTCTACTGGTCGGGGTGAAGATACCCCGAACAAGCCCCTCAAAGGATTACTTTCCATACTAACAAGTGACAGTAAATTTCAGCACACTATATAAATTTTTCCTTACCAAATTCCACCTAACAAAGGCGCTTCACTCCCCGGCAACAGTGCCAGAAAATAGCCTTGATAACCCACAAGTATAGGGGATCTATCGTAGTCCTTTCAATAAGTAAGAGTGTCGAACCCAACAAGGAGCAGAAGGAAATGATAAGTGCTTTTCAGCAAGGTATTCTCTGCAAGCACTTAAATTATTGGTAACAGATAGTTTTGTGATAAGATAATTTGTAACGAGCAACAAGTAACAAAAGTAAATAAAGTGCAGCAAGGTGGCCCAATCCTTTTTGTAGCAAAGGACAAGCCTGGACAAATTCTTATATAGAGAAAAGTGCTCCCGAGGACACATGGGAATTATCATCAAGCTAGGTTTCATCACGATCATATGATTCATGTTCGGTATTTTGATAATCTGATATGTGGGTGGACCAGTGCTTGGGTACTATCCTTACTTGGACAAGCATCCCACTTATGATTAACCTCTATTATAAGCACCCGCAACTACAACAAAAGTATTAAGGTAAACCTAACCATAGCATGAAACATATGGATCCAAATCAGCCCCTTACGAAGCAACGCATAAACTAGGGTTTAAGCTTATATCACTCTAGCAACCCATCATCTACTTATTACTTCCCAATGCCCTCCTCTAGGCCCAAATAATGGTGAAGTGTCATGTAGTCGACGTTCACATAACACCACTAGAGGAGAGACAACATACATCTCATCAAAATATCGAACGAATACCAAATTCACATGAGTACTAATAGCAAGACTTCTCCCATGTACTCAGGAACAAACGTAACTACTCACAAAGCATATTCATGTTCATAATTAGAGGGGTATTAATATGCATATAGGATCTGAACATATGATCTTCCACCAAATAAACCAACTAGCATCAACTAGAAGGAGTAATCAACACTACTAGCAACCCACAGGTACCAATCCCAGACTTGGAGACAAGAATTGGATACAAGAGATGAACTAGGGTTTGAGAGGAGGTGGTGCTAGTGAAGATGTTGATGGAGATTGACCCCCTCTCGATGAGAGGATCGTTGGTGATGACGATGGGGATGATTTCCCCCTCCCGGAGGGAAGTTTCCCTGGCAGAACAGCTCCGCCGAAGCCCTAGATTAGTTCCGCCTCGTGGCGGCGGAGTCTCATCCCGAAAGATTGCTTATGATTTTTTTCCTCAACGAAAGACTCCATATAGCAGAAGATGGGCATCGGAGGGCCACTAGGGGGCCCATGAGGCAGGGTGCGTGCCCAGGGGGGTATGGCGCGCCCCCCACCCTCGTGGCCAGGGTGTGCCCCCCCCCCCTCTGGAACTTCTTGTGCTCAGTATTTTTTATATATTTTGAAAATGACTTCCATGAAGTTTCAGGACTTTTGGAGCTATGTAGAATATGTCTCTAATATTTTCTCCTTTTCCAACCCTGAATCCCTTCTGCCGGCATTCTCCCTCTTTATGTAAACCTTGCAAAATAAGAGAGAATAGGCATAAGTATTGTGACATAACGTGTAATAGCATCCCATAATGTATCAATATAAAAGCATGATGCAAAATGGACGTATCAAGATAAATTCTTTAATATTATTCTTAAGATCAGAGGTGTTCATATTATTATTATAAGATTGATTTCCATAGGAATTACCATAATTAATAGAGGAATTACTAGGAAAATGCCTAGGATTAAAAATACCTCTATAGGCATAGTTGTCGAAATTATTTTGAGAGATAAAATTCACATCTATGGCATCACTATTTTCCTAAATCAAAGTAGACAAAGGCATATCATTAAGATCAATAGGAGAACTTCTACTAGCAACCAATTTCACAAGAGCATCAACTTTTTCACTCAAAGAACAAATTTCCTCAACCGAATTAACTTTTTTACTAGTAGGAGCTCTTTCGGTATGCCATTGCAAATAATTTGCAATAATATTATCAATAAATTTGTTGGCTTCACCCAAAGTAATTTCCATAAAAGTACCAGCCATGGCGGAATCTAAAAGATTACGAGAAACAAAATTCAACCGCGCATAAAAAATTTGTATGATCATCCAAAGATTTAACCCATGAGTTTAGCATCATTTTCATCCTTTCCCAAGATTGTGCAACATGCTCATGTTCAAGTTGCTTGAAATTCATGATCTGGGTTCTAAGGGAAATAATTTTTGCGAGAGGAAAATACTTAGTGATAAAAAGCATCTTTGCACTTATTCCAAGAATCGATACTATTGCGAGGCAAAGAAGAGAACCAAATTTTTGCAGAATCATGCAAAGAAAACGGAAATAATTCCACGATTTATGTGCTATTCCGTAAGAACAAATTCTTTTGCATCATTGTCCACATCATTTAGGATGTCGCGTCCCATCTTAACTACATCGTTGTCCACATCTTTGTTATTTTGCATATCGCATAATTCCACGAAGGTATTAAGATGGGACGCGACATTCTCATTAGGAGTATCAGAAAATTGGTCTTTCATAACAAGATTCAACAAAGCAGTATTAATATCACAAGACTCCGCACTAGCGGCGGGAGGAGCAATCGGAGTGCCAATAATATCATTGTTGTTAGTATTTGAGAAATCACATAACTTGGTGTTCTCTTGAGTCATGATGACCACACAACAATATTGCACTCAAAAACAGATCCGACAAGAAAATGGCGAATGGAAAAAGAGAGGCGAATAAAACGACAATTTTTGTGAAGTGGGGGAGAGGAAAACGAGAGGAAAATAGAAAATAATGTAAGTAGCGAGGAGTTGAGATTTGTGATTTGGAACCTGGTATATGTTGAAGATCCTCCCCGACAACGGCGCCAGAAATCCCTTTTTATGTCACTTGAAGCTACGCCGGTATTTCCCCAAAGAGGTAGGGATGATGCAGCACAGCGGCGGTAAGTATTTCCCTCAGATATGAAACCAAGGTTATCGCGCTAGTAGGAGAACCAAGCAACACAACGTAAACAGCCCCTGCACACAGATAACAAATCCTCGCAACCCGACGTGTTAAAGGGGTTGTCAATCCCTTTCGGGTAACAGTGCTAGAAATTGGTGCGTGACGGGAAAAAGTTGTAATAGATTAAATAGATAGATCGCGAATAAAATAAAGTGCAGCAAAGTAATTTTGGGTTTTTGGATTAATAGATGTGAAAATAAATGCAAGAGAAAAGTAGATCGCAAAGGCAAATATATGAGAAAGAAGACCCGGGGGCCCTAGGTTTCACTAGTGGCTTCTCTCGAGAAAAATAGCAAGCAGTGGGTAAACAAATTACTGTTGGGAAATTGATAGAAGCTCAAATAATTATGATGATATCCAAGCAAGGATCATTATATAGGCATCACGTCCAAGATTAGTAGACCGGCTCCTGCCTGCATCTACTACTATTACTCCACACGTCGACCGCTATCTAGCATGCATCTAGTGTATTAAGTTCATGGAGAAACGGAGTAATGCAATAAGAACGATGACATGATGTAGACAAGATTTATCTATGTAGAAATATACCCCATCGTTTTATCCTTAGTAGCAACGATACATACGTGTCATTTCCCTTTCTGTCACTGGGATCAAGCACCATAAGATGATGTGTCATTTCCCTTTCTGTCACTGGGATCAAGCACCATAAGATCGAACCCACTACAAAGCACCTCTTCCCATTGCAAGATAAATAGATCAAGTTGGCCAAACAAAACCCAAATATCGGAGAAGAAATATGAGGCTATAAGAAATCATGCATATAAGAGATCAAAGAAACTCAAATAACTTTCATGGATATAAAAATATAGATCTGATCATAAACTCAAAGTTCATCGATCCCAACAAACACACCGCAAAAGAGTTACATCATATGGATCTTCGAGAGACCATTGTATTGAGAATCAAGAGAGAGAGAGAGAGAGAGAGAGAGAGAGAGAGAGAGATGAAGCCATCTAGCTACTAACTACGGACCCGAAGGTCCACAAAGAACTACTCACGCATCATTGGAGAGACACCAATGGAGGTGGTGAACCCCATCCGATATCGTGTCTAGATTGGATCTGGTGGTTCTAGACTCTGCGGCGGCTGGATGAATATTTTCTCGACTCCCCTAGGGTTCTGAGATTTTGGGGGTATTTATAGAGCAAAGAGGCGGTCCGAGGGGTACCCGAGGTGGGCACAACCCACCAGGGCGCGCCTGGGCCTCCTGGCATGCCCTGGTGGGTTGTCCCCTCCTCAGGACTCCCCCCAGGTGCAACCAGGGCCCAACATGTTCCTTCTGGTCCATAAAAAATCTCCGTAAAGTTTCCTGGCATTTGGACTCCGTCTGATATTGATTTTCTACGATGTAAGAAACAAGGAAAAATAGGAATTGACACTTGGCACTATGTCAATAGGTTAGTACCAAAAAATGATATAAAATGATTATAAAACATCCAAGATTATAACAACATGGAACAATCAAAAATGATAGATACATTGGAGATGTATCAATCATCATCACCAACAACTCTCCCATCTTGGGGAGGGCAATCTCCATCAACATCTTCAACAACACCATGTCCTCTCAAACCCTAGTTCATCTCTTGTTTTCAATCTTGTTACCAGAACTATAGATTTGTACTTGTGGGCCCTGTTCAAGAATTCATCCGATTAACCAGTTAACTTGCCGATTAATCCCTACTCATAGGGTCCCCAAGTAGCCGATTACCGATAAATCGTCCGATTAATTGATTAAATGGCCGATTAACCTGCCGATTAGCCTATTAATCCCCTACTCACCAGCCGACCGAGCAGCTACCAGTTAACGATTTCCTCAACAATGCTTGTGGGTGACTAGTAGTGTTGATTACATCTTGTAGTTGATTACTATATGGTTTGTTTGGTGGAAGATTATATGTTCAGATCCAATATGCTATTTAATACCCCTCTGATCTTGAGCATGATTATTATTTGTGAGCAGTTACCTTTGTTCTTGAGGTCACGGGACAAATCATGTTGCAAATAATCATGTGAATTTGATATGTGTTTGATATTTTGATAGTATGTATGTTGTGATTCCCTTAGTGGTGTCATGTGAACGTCGACTACATGACACTTCACCATATTTGGGCCTAAGGGAATGCATTGTGGAGTTGCAATTAGATGATGGGTTGCGAGAGTGACAGAAGTTTAAACCCCGGTTTATGTGCTATTCCGTAAGGGACCGATTGGATCCAAAATTTTAATGCTATGGTTAGAATTTATTCTTAATACTTTTCTCCTAGTTGCGGATGCTTGTGGGAGGGCTAATATAAGTAGGAGGTTTGTTCAAGTAAGAACATCACCTAAGCACCGGTCCACCCACATATCAAATTATCTAAGTAGCGAACACGAATCGAACCAACATGATGAAAGTGACTAGATGAAATTCTCGTGTACCCTCAAGAACGCTTTGCTTATCATAAGAGATTGTTTTGGCCGTTCCTTTGCCTCAAAAGGATTGGTTTACCTTGCTTCCCTTTTGTTACTACTATCGTTACTTGCTCGTTACAAATTATCTTGCTATCAAACTACTCTGCTACTTACAATTTTAGCACTTGCAGACATTACCTTACTGGAAACTACTTGTCATTTCCTTCTGCTCCTCGTTGGGTTCGACACTCTTACTTATCGAAAAGAGCTACAATTGATCCCCTATACTTGTGGGTCATCACGGTGCATCAAGGACATAATTCTTCTGTGCAGCAATAAGGATAATCCTCAGATCACGGACCCGGTACACATCATTGCTACTATCAACTTTCAACTTAGTTTTCTCTAGGAACATATCGATAATAAATCAGGGGAGATATACGCGAGCTATTGATCTACAAAATAGATATGCAAACACCATCATGACTAAGTTCATGATAAATTAAGTTAATTAGTCATATTACTTAAGAACTCCCACTTAGATAGACATCCCTCAAGTCATCTAAATGATACGTGATCCAAATAAACTAAACCATGTCCGATCATCACGTGAGATGGAGTAGTCCTAAATGGTGAACATCTCTATGTTGATCATATATACTATATGATTCACGTTCGACCTTTCGGTCTTCAGCGTTCAGAGGCCATGTCTGTACATGCTAGACTCGTCAAGTTTAACCCGAGTATTCAGCATGTGCAAAACTATCTTACACCCGTTGTATGTGAACGTAGAGCCTATCACACCCGATCATCACGTGGTGTCTCAGCACGACGAACTGTCGCAACGGTGCATACTCAGGGAGAACACTTATACCTTGAAATTTTAGTAAGGGATCATCTTATAGTGCTACCGTCATACTAAGAAAAATAAGATGCATAAAAGACAAATATCACATGCAATCAAAATATGTGACATGATATGGCCATCATCATCTTGTGCCTTTGATATCCATCTCCAAAGCACTGTCATGATCTCCATCGTCACCGGCTTGACACCTTGATCTCCATCGTAGCGTCGTGGTCGTCTCACCAACTATTGCTTCTACAACTATCGCTAATGCATAGTGATAAAGTAAAGCAATTACATAGCATTTGCATTTCATACAATAAAGCGACAACCACAAGGCTAGTCCTGGCCATGGGCCGCCCGGCCCAAACAGCCTGGCCCGACCCGGCCCGACGCTGCTCTCGGGCCGGGCCTGGGCCTAGGTTTTGAGCCCGAAGACTAGGTCGGGTCGGGCCTGGGCCATTGTTTCTGCCATTTACTGAAGAGGCCCGGTCCATGGCCCGGTGTGTTTTTTGTTGTGTCGCGCCGGGCTTGGGCCTAAAAACTAGGCCCGACAGCCGGGCCGGGCTCGGGCCTAAGTTTTCTACCTCGGGCTTGGTCCGGCCCAGCCCGGAGGATGGCCAGGTCTACATCAGGCTCCTGCCAGTTGCCAATAACTTTTACAAAACATGATCATCTCATACAATAACGTATATCACATCATGTCTTGACCATATCACATCACAACATGCCTTGCAAAAACAAGTCAGACGTCCTCTACTTTGTTGTTGCAAGTTTCACGTGGCTGCTATGGACTTCTAGCAGGAACCATTCTTACCTACGCATCAAAACCACAATGGTGATTTATCAAGTTTTCTGTTTAACCTTCAACAAGGACCGGCTGCAGTCAAATTAAATTCAACTAAAGTTGGAGAAATAGACACCCGCTAACCACCTTTATGCAAAACTAGTTGCATGTCTGTCGGTAGAACCGGTCTCATGAACGTGGTCATGTAAGGTTGGTCCGGGACGCTTCACCCAACACTACCGACGAATCAAAATAAGACATTGGTGGTAAGCAGTATGACGATCACCACCCACAACTCTTTGTGTTCTACTCATGCATATCATCTACGCATAGACCTGGCTCGGATGCCACTGTTGGGGAACGGAGCATGCAATTTCAAAAAAAAATCCTACGCTCACGCAAGATCTATCTAGGATATGCATAGTAATGAGAGGGGGAGAGTGTCTCCACGTACCCTCGTAGACCGAAAGCAGAAGCGTTTGACAACGCGGTCGATGTAGTCGAACTTCTTCTTGTTCCGACCAATCAAGCATCGAACGTACGACACCTCCGAGTAGGCCGAGTCCCTCCCCTCCTTTCCTTCTCCTCCTCTTTCCTTTCCCTCCTAATTCGGCCTATATGGGCACACCAGCCCCTTAGGGGCTGATTTGTCCCCTTCTTGGCCCATTAGGCCCATGTAGTTGCCAGGGGGATGCCCGGAACCCCTTCCGATGACCCGATATGTATCCGGTACCTCCTGAAAACTTCCGGTGTCCGAATATCATCGTCCTATATATGAATCTTTACCTCTTGAACATTTCGAGACTCCTCTCCATGTCCGTGATCTCATCCGGGACTCCGAACAACATTCAGTCACCAAATCACATAACTCATATAATACAAAATCGTCATTGAACGTTAAGCGTGCGGACCCTACGGGTTCGAGAACTATGTAGACATGACCGAGACACCTCTCTGGTCAATAACCAACAGCGGAGCCTGGATGCTCATATTGGTTCCCACATATTCTACGAAGATCTTTATCTGTCGTACCGTAATGACAACATACGTTATTCCCTTTTTCATCGGTATGTTACTTGCCCGAGATTCGATCGTCGGTATCTTCATACCTAGTTCAATCTCGTTAGCGGCAAGTCTCTTTACTCGTTCCATAATACATCATCCCGCAACTAACTCATCAGTCACATTGCTTGCAAGGCTTATTATGATGTGCATTACCGAGAGGGCCCAGAGATACCTCTCCGATACTCGGAGTGACAAATCCTAATCTCGACCTATGCCAATCCAACAAACACCTTCAGAGATACCTGTAGTCTGTAGAACATCTTTATAATCACCCAGTTACGTTGTGACGTTTGATAGGACACAAGGTATTTCTCCGGTATCCGGGCGTTGCATAATCTCATAGTTAAAGGAATATGTATATGACATGAAGAAAGCAATAGCAATAAAACTGAACGATCAATATGCTAAGCTAACGGATGGGTCTAGTCCATCACATCATTCTCCTAATGATGTGATCCCATTCATCAAATGACAACACATGTCTATGGTTAGGAAACTTAACCATCTTTGATTTACAAGCTAGTCTAGAAGAGGCTTGCTAGGGACACGGTGTTTTGTCTATGTATCTACACATGTATCAAGTTTCCGGTTAATACAATTCTAGCATGAATAATAAACATTTATCCCGATATAAGGAAATATAAAATAAGAACTTTATTATTGCCTCTAGGGCATATTTCCTTCAGTAACCTCTGTTGCTAACAAGGTCGTCAAAGTGCCCAAGAGATCTGATAAAACCTGAGCCGGCAGCCTCCCTAAGCCGCTAGCACCAGCCGCCGCAGTCGCCGAACTAGACGTCATAGCTCCGGTTGTTGACGAATTGACAACCGACCCTATGCCAGCCATAAAAACAAGAGCCCTGTATGGCGGTTCATAGGGGTTCGAAATACTGTCGCCATTGGAATAGCCCCCAAGCTCACCGTCTTGAAGCTGGTAAACAAATTACTGTTGGGAAATTGATAGAAAAGCAAATAATTATGACGATATACAAGGCAATGATTATGCATATAGGCATCATGTCCAAGATTAGTAGACTGACTCCTGCCTGCATCTACTACTATTACTCCACACATCGATAATTATCCAGCATGCATGTAGTGTATTAAGTTCATAAAAGAACGGAGTAATGCTTTAAGCAAGATGACATGATGTAGACAAGATATACTCACATATGAATAAACCCCATCTTGTTACCCTTTTTTGGCAACTTTACTCCTGTGGCGCTAGTGTTAATCCATCTCGTATTATTCCTCTTGTGAAACCTCTCGTTAATGATGATATGAATGTGGATCTCTGCAAACCTTTGTCCAAGAAAGAGATTAGTGATGCTATTTTCCGAATTGGTCCGTTAAAAGCGACTACTTGTGATAGTATTGGGATTTCCCCGAACAGGAAGGTTGATGTAGTATAGTAGGAGATACTATTTCCCTCAATTAAGAACCAAGGTTTATTGAACCAGTAGGAGACACCGCACAAACAAGATTGGAGGTACCTGCACACACACACACACAAAGCAATCGCTTGCAGGTAGCGAAGGCAAGAGGGTTGTCAATCCCCTTGTTCTCTCCACTTGCAAGGATTAAATTTGATAGTGGTAGATAGATAAATTAAAGTAAAAAGGAAATAAAAACAATGAGGAATTTATAGGGTTTTAGTAAATATGGAAGATGGACATGGGGCCATAGGTTCGCTGGAGACATCTCTATCATAAGCATAGCAACGATGGGTAGACAAATTACTGTTAGGCAATTGATAGGATATCACATAGGTATGATGATTCTTCATGGCGTGATTAATATACAGACATTACGTCCGTGAAAAGTAGACTGTTAAACTTAATGACGCCTACTACTATTACTCCACCCAAGACCGCTATCCATCGTGCATCTCACAATATTAAGTTCATGATAAATAGAGTAATGCTTTAAGCAAGATGACCTAATATAGAAAAAGAAAAATCAATTAATATTGTTCTAGCCCAATCATTTTATCCTTAGTAGCAAAAATGCAAACACATGCCTTGCAACTCATCTAGTCACAGAGTAAGTACATCTACCAAACATCTCTCCCACTGAATATAAATTGATCTAATTGGCCAAAAGTGATTGATAGATCGAAGAGAAATACAAGGCTATAAAATCACACATAAACAAATCTCAAAAAAGTCTCAAACACTTTCAGTGAATAATCTGATCATAAACCCACAATTCATCGGACCCCAACAAACACAGCGCGAGAATTACATCGAATAGATCTCCAAAGAGATCATTGTATTGAAGATCAGAGAGAGAGAGAGAGTGAGAGAGAGAGAGCCATCTAGCTACTGCTATGGACCCGTAGGTCCCGTAGGAACTACTGACACATCATCATGAAGGCAACAAGGTCGATTAATATTGCCTCCCCAATGGTTCCCCCTCCGGCAGAGTACCAAAAAAGGCCTCCGGATGGGACCGCGGAAGAACATAGGCTTGCGGCGGTGATAAATTTATTTCGGATCTCGCTTAGTTTGTTTGGATTTTAGAGATTTTATAGGCCAAAGATTAGGTCAAGCGAAGCCACGTGGTCCCTACAAGTGCTGATAGCACACCCCCTTAGGGGGGCGCCCCTTGAGCTCGTCACTCCCTCGCGAGTCTTCTGGTCTCCCCCCAAAACTTCTTGGGTCTTTTCTGGTCAGAACAAAGTCAGTGTAAAGTTTCATCGTGTTTGAACTTCGTTTGGTATGGTTTTTCCATGAAACAGAGAATAGGCAAAAAAATAGGAATTGCCACTGGGTGCTAAGTTGATAGGCCAGTCCACAAAATAATATGAAATAACTTATAAATCACACAAGATCGATAATATAATAGCATGAAAAAATCAAAAACTATATATACGTTAGAGACATATCAAATGCCCCAGGTCTGGATGGTTTTCCTGCTAGATTTTTTTTCCAGAATTGGGGTTTAATTAAGGAGGATGTTGTAAGGGTGGTTCAACAATTTTTTTATCTCAGGAATTATGCTCGAGGGAATCAATGATACTACCACTCTCCTTATTCCTAAAGTGAAAATTTCCCAGTCCACCAAAGATTTTAGACGGATCAGCCTTTGTAATATCAACTATAAAATTATCTCGAAGTGCCTTGTGAATAGATTGAGAGCTCTCCTGGATGGTATGATTTCTCCCACTCAGCGTGCTCAGGAAGGTTAATTTCTGATAATGCACTCATTGCTTTTGAATGTATTCATTCATTGAGTACGCTAAAAGATCAGCGTGGAGATATTTTTGCATACAAGTTAGACCTAGCAAAGGCGTATGATCAAGTGGATTGGAAATTTTCAAAAAGTAGGCTTGGGGAATTTGATTTTGCGCCAACTTGGGTTAATTGGATTGTGACTTGTGTTATATCAGCGAAATTTTCAGTACAGTTTAATGGTCAGTTGCTGGAATATTTTTATCCTTCTCGTGGACTTAGGCAAGGGGATCCATTATCTCCATATTTCCTCCTTTTTGTGGTTGAGGCTCTTTCATTGTTGTTAAAGGATGCATGCGATAAATGAGCTCTTCAAGATTTTCATTTGAACAGACAAGCTCCAGGTATCTCTTACCTATTGTTCACGGATGATAGCTTTCTGTTTATCAAGGGGCCCATCGATCAAGCCTTAACCACTAAAAATATTCCCGCGGTTTATGAGGAGGGAACTGGTAAGCTTCTGAGCCCTGGTAAGTGTTCGATTATGTTTGGCAAAAAGTTCATTTTGGAAGATCAAGTTGCCACTATGGTTATTCTAAAAATTACCACTGGGTTTTGAGGATAAGTACCTTGGGCTGCCGGTGCCACAGGGTAGAATGAAGATTGGTAAATTTCAGTCGACCAAAGATAAGGCTTTAAAAAGATCGTCAGAATGGATTGAAAAGTATATATCCTTCTAGCGGGGCAAAAGAAATACAAATCATGGCAGTGTTGCAAGTGCTCCCCATGAATGCCATGGGAATTTTTAAATTTCCAGCCTCACTTTGTGAGGATTGTGAGGGCTATATCAAGGCATTTTTGGAGGGGTGATGAAGAAGATAGGAGGAAAACCCATCGGTTGGCATGGGATAAACTAACAAGACCAAAAAGTGAGGGCGCATGGGGTTCCATGATCTAAGGTTATTTAATCAAGAGCTTTTGGCAAAATAGGCTTCACGGTTATTTTTGTACCCAGACTCTTTATGTGATAAGGCGATGAAAGAAAAGTATTACCCCCATGGTCACATTCTGGATATTGTCTTCCCACAGTCCACATTGGTGAATTGGCAAGGTATTATGCATGGTCTAGAAGTACTTAAAAAGTTTCATTTGGAGAGTGTTCGATGGTAAAAGTATAAATATATGGAGAGATAAATGACTACAAGAAATTTGAGCTTAAAAATTTCTGCCAAAAAGAATCAATCTAGACTGAATTGGGTGTGTGAATTATTCATAAGCAGGACAAGAAGATGGGATGAAAATTTGATTAGGCACTTGTTCTATCCCCATGATGCCGAGGAGATTTTAAATTTGCGAATTCGGTCTGTGGGAGAGGGTGATCTTATTGCGTGTCGCTATGAGAAAAATGGTTCGCTTCCGTTGGAGCTGTCGTGCCTCCCCACCCAATTCCGAATTTATGGCGATCAAGCCATGAGGCGACCAACGACAATCCTCTGGATTTACATGTATGATTGAGGGAATACGAAGGCGCGTCGGATTGAACTCAGTATCTGATACCAACTATGATGACCGAGCCTAGGATCAGATCATGACCAGTAGATAATTCGTAGAGAGAGAGAGAGAGAGAGAAGACCTGGGGAGGGAGAAGAACATGAGAAACATAGAAGAGCGAAGAACTCAGATTTCATTTCATTTTTTTCTACCCACACGTCTCACACACCTCGTACTTTATACTTCAGCACAATTACATGCCTCAATGATTGGCCTAGTGTTGCACAACCAAACATGCCAAGACTCTCTGTTATGTCTCCCTTCTGACACCTAGCGCCATCTTGTTCAGTAGAAGAGATGCAGTGCTGATACCGGCATCGATCATGCCGGTAGAGCATTAACCGAGACAACTTGGCCACCTTTTACATGAAGACCTAGTGGCCATCCATATAGGGCAGGGCCCGATCCCCGAACTTTGCACGCCGCCAAGTCAGGACTGAACCACAGGCCAACTCATGAGCAGGCACCACGAAACGAAGAACCCTTCGCGACCTAAGATCATCTCTAACCGATCCCCTAAAAGGCGTTATAGGAGTAAAAGATCGATTTTTCTCCTCTAAACCCTACCTAGCCGGTCCCTTATCTGCGTTGGAGAGTAGATTTTTACTCCGCGGCCGCCCCGACTCTCAAACATACTCTGCCGCCCACTCGTGGAGTAAAACTTTTGCCCTCCACCCCGTGCCTACACCCTCCTCACGCCACAGAGCTTTCGGTGTGCTTCAAAAGCACTTTGGCATTATTTGGGGCCCTTTTGAGTATTGGAACCCCAAGGACCTATGGCAAATAGTAACATGTTACATCATCTCGCATAACATGATAATTGAAGATGAGAGAGACATGCCAGAGAACTTTCGGTACATCTCCAATGGGGATCCTGTTGAGCCGGAGCACGATGCAAACAAGATACAAAGATTCCTCGCAACGCAGCATAACATTGAGAACCCAGCATCAGTGACTACTCCATAGCACTTCATAGTTATGCTTTTATCATGCTCTTTACTTCATTCGAACCCTTCCGTGTGAATGACTTTGAATAATTTGGTTTGTAAACTTTGAATTTGTAATATTTGTGAAGTATGTGAACCTTAATTATTATGTTATGATTTAATATGTGTGTAAATATGGAGTTGAAATATAGTACCGAAACTAAAACTAGAAATACTTGGCCTTTTTTTAGGGAGTTAAGTTTGGGAGATTGGCTACTTTTTGGATTGACCCTATGAGATGTACATACGAACGAAAACGTATTCCTTGAATCGATTGTGTGGAATGTATATACGAACGAAAACATTTGTCTCGGACTGATTGTGGTTCCGTTTTTATGTAGCTGAGCAAATACAAGGAGTTATATAAAGAATAAGAGTATTATATAGGGGCCTAAATTATAAGAGATTGGTAAAAGATGCTCTAAGGAGCACAACAAATGCAACAGCACCACCAAGCCTCAACAAATCCACTAGATATAGAACACGCCTCAATTAATTGGAACTACAGTACAACCCCTCGATGAACCCTTTTTTTCTAGCTAGCAATGGCACCGCCGCCCCATGGTAGTCCCTGCGCCAGACATGAGTGTGCGGCTCACCGTCAAGATGAACATACAGAGAAGGCATAGCCACCACTTTGGGCGACGGAAGGTAGTACTAGCAAACCCTTAAGCTGTGTTTGTTTGCTTCAGCTTCAACGGGCTTCGAAACGGCCGTGGATTCACTTTGCCACTGAAGTACACCATCACACGCTTAAGGAAAATACACTAAATATGCGCGAATCTGATTGTAGCTTTGCCATATAAGCTGATTTGAGATGGCTATTTGTTTCAGATTCTACTTTTTCGAAGCTAAATCTATTTCTTAAAGGGCTTTAGTAGGCTTTGAGAAGACGTGCAAAAGATCTAAGTGTCTACTACTTCATCCATTTCTAAATATAAGTATTTCTAGAGATTTCAAAAGGGACTACATACGTAGCAAAATGGATGAATCTACACTCACTAGTAGAAAAAGGGCCTTTTATCGTCGTTACTAAAGGTCCCCCCTTTAGTCCCGGTTCTTATACGAACTGGGACTAAAGGCCCTCCACGTGGCTGCTGCCTAGAGGTCCACCTTTAGTCCCAGTTGGTAACACCAACCGGTTGATTTTTTTTTGAAAAAAAAATTGAATTTTTTTTGGGATTTTCCAATTTCTGAATTATTTTAACCTCTAATCTCTAACCAATCGGTTGATTTTTTTTGAAAAAAAATCGATTTTTTTTGGGATTTTCCAATTTCTGAATTATTTTAACCTCTAATCTCTGATCACCCATCATCATTCCAAATAACCTAACTTTCCAAACGGTCACCCATCTTCCCACTTACCCAGCCTGAGCACGCTTAATTTCTGGGTTCTATTCTCCCTTGTTTCCAAGTCTACACTTATTGTTTCCCTGACAATAGTAAGATGTTAATCCTATTAACCCTCAGGAGTTTAGCTTGAGCATGAAGTCACACATTTCACTGTTTGAGTTTGAAACTATTGTTCTAAAAAAACAATAATTATTTAGTAACACTAATATTTCTTGAATAAGTAATTTGACCATTGTTTGACCACAGTTTGACCAGATTTGACCAAAATTTAAAAAACTGAAATAATTATTTAGTAACACTAATATTCTTGAATAATTATTTAGTAACACTAATACTTCCTAAATAAGTAGTTTGACCATAGTTTGACCAGATTTAACGAAAATTTAAAAAACTGAAATTTGAGCATAACTTTTTTTCCTTTTGGAATTTGAGGATTCTAAAAATCTGCAAACAAGCCATAGGCTGTCAAAATCGAATGCGGATTTTCATGCTGAACATTTTGATATATTATACGTTTTTTTCTGACATCGTATGCAAAACTTATAGCCGTTTTACATTTTCCCTACACTTTTTGCAAAACATGTCCAAATTTAAGTTTCAAAATTTTCCTAACTAGTAGATGTGGCAACATAACTACATCTCGAAGGATTTTAACTTTTCAAGTTTTTATCATTTTCTTTTGCTTTTTACAAAACTGAAAAGGTGATACACGAGGGGAGGGGTTGAGACCTTTAGTACCGGTTCGTGCCACGACCCGGTACTAATGGGCATCGCACCCTTTAGTACCGGTTCGTGGCACGAACCGAGACTAAAGGTCCCATTTGAACCGGGAGTAATGTCTGTACCGTGCCCTCGCCTCTTGAACCGGACTAATGCTCACATTAGTTCCGGTTCGTAATGCAACCGGTATTAATGCTCTTTTCTGGTCGAACCAAAGCCCCTTTTTCTACTAGTGACTCTAAAATATGTCTATATACATTCGTATGTAGTCCCTATTAAAATCTCTAGAAATACTTAATTATACTCCCTCCGTTACTAAATGTAAGTCTTTTTAGAGATTTCAGTACAAACTACACACAGATGTATATAGACATATTTTAGAATGTACATTCACTCATTTTGCTCCGTATGTAGTCCATAGTGTAATCTCTAAAAAGACTTATATTTAGGAACGGAGGGAGTTGTATGCATTCGCCATCAAGGGTGGCCATAGCATTACGATATTAATATCACAATCTGACAAAGAACTTGAGATGAGTTTCAATCTACGTTAATGAGAACCAACTTCTTTGCTACATGATTGACTTTGAGTCACTTTTAATTACACAACCAATTTTGCCCTTGGTTGGGACTTGGTAGCGTGCACTTCAAGGGCAACATGGGTAGACTAGGCAGCATATACTTCACTTTCACATCCCTGAAGCGCTGGTGTTTATTTGTTCGGCTCCCATCATGAATCATCTGGCGCCTTGGGCGCACCTGTTGCACGTGACGAGTAGCAACTTAAGGATCGATATAAACGGTGGATGGTTCACTTGTTCTTACTTAAACTGTGGTGAAAAAGAAACAACAGACGATGCATATATATTCACCTGGTAGGTGGTGGCCTAGTGCCATTTTGCGTGTGGCAGTCATCTTCAGAACACACGTTTTTGTACGCGCCACTGCAAGATGCAGCGTGGGCGCCAGAATCTGCAAGATTCAAACATTAGGGGGGCATCAAGCATCAGAAATATGAGGCGAAGATCAAAAGACAATATTATCATCCTACATACCTTGTATAAATCAAGAAGCCCGCGCCTGTGCGCCGAGGTGAGCATATCTTTCAAATTGTTCATTTCCACCTGATACTCAAGGTGAGCTCTATCTATACCGGACTCATCTATCTTGTAATCCGAACAAGTATCTTTACTCCCGATGAGCGCTAGGGTATCTTGGACCAGTATGTGGCTTATCGATGCCATACCTTGAAGTGCACCAAGAAAGGAAAAAATAGTTTCCATTCTAACCTTCTTATGGTGGCTGTCCTCAGCCGTGCTAACAAAGACGCTCACATACGTCCGCATAATCTATTTTAGGAATGGGGTTAGTATGTACTCCTATAGCATTATAACTTTAAATGTAATTTGAGAAAAAAAAGGTAGAGACTTGCCTGCTTTGTTGTATGCACAGAAATCTCCTCCATACCATGTCTTAAACGCGCACAATCCTGGAATTATCTCAGAAGATAAATTAAATGGTATACTTGCGAAGAGGACAATGGACATAAAAAAAATGAGTACAAGGTAGGTGTGGTTCTGTTCTGGGGGGTGAAATGTGCTTACCACCACCTTGGAAGCCAATGCTGCAGCATGGTGAGCCTTCGAGCAAAGAGTCCATGACAATGATGCTGTTCCTGGATGCTACAACTCCAGCCAAAATGAACGAAGAGAAAACACATGGAAATCATGTTTAACTACATAGTGAGTACTCCCTCTGTAAAGAAATATAAGAGCATTTAGATCACTACTTTTATATCACTAAAGTAGTGATCTAAACGCTCTTATATTTCTTTACAGAGGGAGTAATTTTCTTCTGTGTTTAGCTTTTTCTCCATTGGATGAAACAAGAATTTAATTGTCAACACTAGTAATTCCAACATAAAATATACTAATAGTCATTATTATCAAGCTTTTGAGCTTTTGCTTCCAATGCTAAATTACTTCTATGTGCTAAAAAGGTAAAACAGTTCGGTGCTTCTTACAATTTACACAACATATATTAGGAACAAGACTTACCAAAATGCTCTTATCATAGAAGATCTCATCACGAACCTTGTCCCAGTACTCACTAAGTATGTCAATCTCTTCACGAAATGGCATGTCCTTTAAGAAACAATAGAACAAATAAAGGCGCGTGAAAAAATGTTGGATTTTATAAGCTTACGATGTTTTCTATGGATGTTTTATTACAGGAGGTTTGCTTTATGAATTTTCATTGCATTGTTACTTTTTCCGAGGTGCGACTCATATGTTGATTACCTTAAACTTCATGATGCTAGAAGCCTAGAACAATAGTGAAGAATATGTATCTTTACTATATATCCTTTCGCTCGTCCTTCGTCCTTCGTCCGACCCCCACCCCCCACCACTCTTTTTCTCGGTTCTTTCTCTCCTTTGTCCGACCCCCACCCCCCACCACTCTTTTTCTTGGTTCTTTCTCACGTACGCCACCACAAGCAAACGTAGAAAAACAGGAGACAAACCTCCCTCCACGCACGCAAACCGGCAGCGCAAAAACCCACCAGAAACCTATCTCCCATGAAACAAACCAGAACCCAAATTGTCAAGCACATCCACCGCCTCCCGTAACTCCTGATAATCGGCATACCCCATCCCCGTCCGTGCCACATCCCCCATCGCTCACACCACCTTCCCCATCCGTCGAGCCGTACCACTCAGGCAAGAAGAGTTCTGCGCGTGTGAGGTAGTGCGCGGCGTCGGCCATGGTGGTACTGGTGGTGGTCAGCATGCTTGCCGGGGTCAAAGTGGACAGGGCTTCAATGCTGGGGCTGGCGTAGACAGTGAGGAGCAAGGGAACGGAGGTGGGTGTGTTGGAGAAGATGTCAGTGTCCCTCCCATGATCATTCCCCATCCTCATCCACCACTGGCTGCCACCGCCGCCGCTGCTGACACTTTTCTCCGAGGATCTCCATCCACGGTTCGCTCCTTTTAACCTTCCCTTTCTGTTAAAATTTGTGCCAAGCCGATCAAAACACTGGCTGCGAACTCATCGATCTTTATTCTTGGTAGCAGACGCACGTGGGCACTCATTTCCGTGCAGATCAAGGGCTGGCTGTCAGGCGTTGTTGTCTATTTAACTACTCCCTCTGTAAAGAAATATAAGAGTGTTTAGATCCCTAAAGTAGTGGTCTAAACACTCTTATATTTATTTACGGAGGGCGTACATTACTACTGACGTGGCACAATCTGTCGGCAATGAAGCAGCAGATGCCACCGCAAGTGTGTCTGGCAGAGTTATTCCTGTTTCTGTAACAAGCGGAGATACTGCTAAGCTCTTCCTACATGTCCGCAGTCGATCTACTAGCCAAAGGTCCACGACAGAACTGTACTACATTAGATCTTCAGACTGGCAGACAACGTATACAACATTGTTTTCTAGTAGTACTATGAAAAGGTCCATGACAGAAGATAAACTTTCAGATGTACATGGTATAACCCTCACCTCTGATGGGACATACACTCTAATTGATGTTCCTTCAGGAGAGGTTCAAGATTACATTTAAGGCACAGAGAACGCAGCCATAGTGACACTTGATGAAGTGAAACAACTGCCAGCCTTGCAAGATAGGGAGCAGTCAAACGATATCATCTATCTTATTTAATTTGTTAGTGTTTTATCTGTACGATGTGGTATCTTCTGAACATGGCCTTCGTGACCTGAGCAATGGCTTTGTACTTTGCTTATTGTTTTTAGTAGATCTTTATATGTTCCCAGTTAATAATCCAACACAAACTATAGCTGACATAATGTCCACTCATGTTGTTCGATCGGCAGTAGTATGGAATTCAGAAATGATCTGGTTATCCTTGTGCATGGTAACTTTTTAGCCTAATGCTAGTGCTGATTTCAGTTAGAGATTGCAAAGTTCTAACATATGTTGAACAAAACTGTTTCTATATAATATCCAAAATCTTCTCAATGAGATTGAACTATGTGCTTGAATGGTATGCAAGCTATTGGTGACATGCTCTATGAGTCCATGTTATACTTCCATGCTCTGTTCAAAACTTTTCAATTTTATTTTGGTTCATGATTTAAGGTAACAACTTTGTATACTCAAAACTTCTTCGATATTGTTTTCTCTGGGGAACAAATAACCATCTAAGTTTGTTCAAAGATTGAGTATATGCATCGATGTCTTTGAATCGACTCATCCAGTTCTCATGTCTATGCCATCCAGATGTCGTGTTGAGTGAGATTGCCATGACGATGGTCGTAGGCAGGGGCAACCTGAAGCTGCGCAAGTGAAGCCGATGTATTGGAATGTGGTCCAACGAATGTGTTCAACTTTTCATTGCATCATATTCATTTATCCGTGCCTTCATTAGGTTGCAGTATGTCTAAGTTTGTTGTTCCGTGGCAATGCACGGACAGTTACCTATGGCAAAATTAAAGGCCTAAAACTACATTGTGTGTCTGTTAAGGATGGTCTAATCATACGTGCTTCTAAAGGAAACAAGTCATCTAAAAATAGTTAGGCCCCATTTGGAATGCATGAACTCAAAATGTGCACACGGGGAAACCGAAGAAATTGAAATGCCATGTATCCTACATTCTTACCAAAACAATGGTACATTATGTTATCATAAGCTTATTACAATAATGAAAATAAATGCAAGAGAATAATACTGACCGGTGGCCCCTTGGCAATTTTTATGCTTTCATCCCATATTTTCTGCTGTTCTGGAGTCTGAAATCGAAATTATATAGCAACAAATAAAGAACCCGAGGAGCACACTAGTACACAGAAAAGGCGGATTCATCCCCTGTGTCTTTCGCAGAGCGGGGAAGTGAGGAAGAGCTGGATGTTACCAACCATGTACTTGCGCATGAGCTCCTCCGGGTCCGGGCCGACGGGTTCACCGGCAGCGCCCCTGTGAGCGCGGATCCCGTGGTTGCTCTTCAGCAGAGTGCTGCTCCGGTCCGGCGGAGCGCGGCTGATCTTGAGCGTACTGTTGCTGCGGTCCAGCGGCAGAATAATACCGCGAGTGCGAGGCTGAGATCTGTCTAAGTTGGAGGAAGCAAGCACGGTTAGGATGAAGGGGCATGGCCGGAGGGCGGCCATCGCCACCGATCTTGTTGCCTGGCGGTGGCTCGGAGGAGGCGGCTGCCTGGGGACGGGGGACAAGATGGATCGATTTTATTTTATTTTGAGAAAAGTCCACATTTCAACCCTCAACTAACCACGACGTTTGATTGTCAACCCTCAACTCTAAAACCGGTCGGATTTCAACCCTGAACTTGTTACACTGTCCACTTTACCCCCCTTGACTCGGTTTGAGGCTAGTCAAGTGGTTTTGACCCGGTCAAAGCTGACTGGGCAGCCCAGTCAGCATGCCACGCACACAGGTCCAACCTTATCCCCATCTCTCTCTCGTTTGTTCAGTCTCACCCCGATCCAAATCGACCTGCCGCCGCGTTGGTCGCCGCCGCCCGCAGCCACGACCTCCCCGCCGGCGACCGGTAACCGGGCGCGCCGCCACCGCCGCCTGGGACGCCGCCGCCCGGGGCCACCACCTCCACCGCGGCCTGGGACGCCGCCGCCCGCGGCCACCACCTCCACCGCGGCCTGGAACGCCGCCGGCCGTGGCCACCACCTCCACCTCCACCGCAGGTTTGCCCTCTCTTCCCTCCCTTCCTCCCTCTGTTTCCCTTAGATTTTAGTTGCTGCTGCTAACCCTAGCCGCCGGCGAGCTGCTGCTGCTAGCTTGGGCGAGTTGTTGGTGCTGCCACCGCCGGCAAGCTGCTAGCTTGGGCTAGCTGCTGCTGCTGGTCCTGCCCTTGCACCCCTTGTTAATAGTGATTTTCCCCCTCTCTCTGTTGCTGAAACCGTAGTAATGATTTCTTATTCTGTTTTCTCATCTCTTGTAGATTGAATGGATCCTCTGGATTTCTTTGTTGTGCGATTCCATTTCAATGGTGCATTTGTGCGTGAGGGTCAAAATTTGGAATATGTTGGAGGCAGCGAGGAAATTGCTCATGTTGAGCGGCGCAGTTTGTCCTTACGCACTCTCATTCTAAATCTGAAAGTGCATTACAGTGTCGCTCGATAAGGAGTAATCATGATGCTGCATTGGTTATATCCTGGAAAACAATTGTCTGATGGATTGATGGCATTAGTTGATGAAAATTCCGTGAAGTACATGCTCTCATATGAAACAGATGGAGGTGTAGTGGACATATATGTTGAGGACATTAGTAGTAATGAGCCAGAACAACAAAGTTATAGGGATGATGAAGTACCCGCGGGCGGTGATGAGAATTCAAAGCAAAGTTTTGGGGATGATGAAGTACCTGCTGGTGGTAAAGAGGAATCAAATCAAAGTGATGCTGTTGATGGCAATGGTACCGATTCTTCATCCGATAGTGACTTTGTGTTATCGGATTGCTCAACATCCGATGATGAGGTGGAGGAGATTAGACAGAAGTACAAGGATTTCAAGAGCAAGAGCAAGGGCAAGGGCAAGGACATCACTGCTATAGAGAAGGCCATTGCACCTCCGACAAAAAAAAGATAGTAGCTGACTCAAGTTATGAAGATGATGAATCATATGATGAAGATAGTGATGGTCAGCTTGTTGTTCATGAGTCCGAGTTTCCAAAGTATTCGAGTCAGGCTGAGGTGAAGAAATTCAGTTTGGGAATGAAGTTTAGTGGAAAGAAACAGTTCAAAGAGGCAATAGTGGACTATGGTCTTAGGAAGAGGAAGGAAATAAAATTCATTAAGGATGAGGGTGACAGGGTGAGAGCAAAGTGCACTTGGCCAACTTGCAAATGGGTTTGTTTAGCGAGGAAGACTAGCAAGTTTGAAAGCTGGCAGATTACTTCTTTCATTGATGAGCACACATGCCCAAAGAGGAGAGACAACAAGTTGGTGACATGCACCAGAATAGCCAACAAGTTTGAGAATTTGATCAAGTCAAACACTGACTGGTCAGTCCAAAATTTGAAGGCCACGGTGCAGGAGGAGATGTTTGCTAATGTACACATATCGAAGATCAAGAGAGCTAAGGCAATTGTCTCAAAAAGGATTCAAGAGTCAAAATTGGGTGAATATAGCCAAGTCTTCGATTATCAGCTAGAGCTTCTTAGAAGCAATCCTGGTTCTACTTCGATTATCATATTACATTGTGTTGTATGTTGTATGTTCTGACTCATGTTGTCGTTGCTTGTAGGGTATTCTCAAGGCTATTGAAAATTGGCTACCAAGAGCAGAGCATAGGAATTGCGCAAGGCACTTGTATGCAAACTGGAGGAAGACCTACAGAGAGAAGGAATGGCAGAAGCTATTTTGGGCATGTGCAAAAGCTAGTTCTCCAATGCTTTTCAATCTTGCAAGAGCGAAGTTAGCACAAGAGACTGTTGAAGGGGCAAGGGATGTGATGAAAACTGACCCACACCATTGGAGCAGGGCTTGGTTCAGATTGGGCTCTAATTGTGACTCGGTAGACAGCAACATTTGCGAGTCTTTTAATAAGTGGATCGTGGAGCCTCGCTGTTTGCCAGCAATCAGCATGTTTGAAGCCATTAGGGTGAAGATAATGGCTAGGATAGAATATCAAAGAACCGAGTCGGACAAGTGGACCGGCACCATTTGTCCCACGGTACTTAGAAAACTGAAGAAAAGCATAAATGCCTCTGCCTATTGTCATGCTGTTTGGAATGGTGAAGATTTATATGAGGTGACTCATAGAGAACATAGGTTCCAAGTGAATCTAGAAGAGTGGACATGTAGTTGTAGATATTGGCAACTATCTGGTCTTCCATGCCCTCATGCTATATCATGCATTTTTTTCAAAACCAACAACATAGATGATTACATTGACAAGTGCTATAGCATAGAAGCATTCAAGAAAACTTATGCTTTTTGCCTTCAACCTGTGGAAGGCAGACCTGCATGGCCTGTGTCTGAGAGGCCAAGACCTAATCCACCAGGGGAGATTACGATGCCCGGTAGGAAGAAAAAGCAAAGGACCAGAGAGCAACAAGAGAAGCCAAGGTGTGCCACTAGGGTTTCTAAGAGAGGTACAAAGATAAGATGCAGCATGTGCAAGCTACATGGGCACAACAGGACATCATGCAAAGCAAGAAATGGCACAGGGAGTTCAAATACACCAACTCCTAAGCAAGGCCAAGGTCCTGCTAGAAGCAAAGCACCATCAGCTGCTTCCAAACAGCCTGCTACAAGCCAAACTGCAACAAGTAGCCAAGCACCATGTGCTAGTCAAGGGCCAGATATGGTACACTATCCAGGAAATATGCATGAGCAAACCTGATTACACTATCATGTATATATAACTAACATTTGCCATGTTTCTTGTAGCCTTCATGCCAGAGCAGCACTAGGCAGAGCAAACGGAAGGCCACTGAGGAAGTGGCTGCACCTAACCCAAAGAGAAGGGCGCCAACTGGAAGCAGCAGTAGGTCCAACAATTTCTCCGGAAATACAATTAATGTGCAAAGAAGCTCCAATGTCAATGTTAATGTATCTACCGGCAATTCTAGCGCTAGAGCTAGCAGCAGAGTTGTCAAGCACACAAAGAAGTATGCGGGGTTTCGAAGGCTGCTTGGACTTCAATCATGAATCAGCTAGCAACATCGCCGCTTGCCAGAAATGCATTATGTATTGTGTGAGACATCTATGTGTTGTGTGTGAGACCTCATCTATGTATTGTGTGTGAGACATCTATGTTTTCTATTTGAGACATCTATGTGTGTTTGCAATCATCTTTTCCGTATGATGACCAAATGCTACCAAATGGTACCAAAATGCTGCCCAAATGCTGCCCAAATTTTGAACCGAAAAAAAAGTGCCCAGAAAATTCTGAAATTTTTACACAACAACACTCATATGATGTTCAGATAGCTGGGAAATTTTCAACTTAAATGGATTTATAGATTGAGAGAACCATCAATTTTTCAAATTCAGCCACTATTCAGTCAAAATTTTGAACCGAAAAAAAAAGTGCCCAGAAAATTCTGAAATTTTTACACAACAACACTCATATGATGTTTAGATAGCTGGGAAATTTTCAACTTAAATGGATTTATAGATTGAGAGAACCATCAATTTTTCAAATTCAGCCACTATTCGGTCAAAATTTTGAACCGAAAAAAAAGTGCCCAGAAAATTCTGAAATTTTTACACAACAACACTCATATGATGTTTAGATACCTGGGAAATTTTCAACTTTAATGGATTTATAGATTGAGAGAATCATCCATTTTTTAGATTTACACGTGGCATGCTGACTGGGCTGCCCAGTCAGCTTTGACCGGGTCAAAACCACTTGACTAGCCTCAAACCGAGTCAAGGGGGGTAAAGTGGACAGTGTGACAAGTTCAGGGTTGAAATCCGACCGTTTTTAGAGTTGAGGGTTGACAATCAAACGCCGTGGTTAGTTGAGGGTTGAAATGTGGACTTTTCTCTTTTATTTTTGGTTTTGGCAGAGAGTCTCGAATAATAAATACCCTAATAATACTGTAGAAAAGGAAAAAGACTAAAGGAGTTGTGATTCCCCACGACTAGTAGGGAAACAAATCCGAGTTTCCAAATTTTGGTCCAGCTTCTGGTGCTGGTCATGAGTATTTGTGACGAGGGCGATAGGCAACAGTTCATTTTTTTTCCTTGTATGCGTATCATATCGCTCGTCATCCTCCAATACATGGAGAATTCAAAACATGTGTCGGATCCTCACCATGACCGCAACAGTCGCGCAATGGCTTGGGCCGGGCAGACTTCTTAGAAAATAAGGCCAACTCCAACGTATATATGCGATTCTAAACGCAAGAGCGTTTTGTCTTAATTTCGTCCGTTTGAGAAGACTAGTAAGTTTGTACATGCAAAACATGTACAATCTTCTTAAAAATAATTCTAAGCTTTCCATGTCGCATCAAGATGTCCTTTGTGAGTCGGAGAACACATCTCTAATAGTATATTTGTGTAGTAGTGGTTATATAGCGGACATATGTGTCATCTTCAATTATCTCTGACATTTGCCAAATTGATGAAGTATTAAGAAATGAATTAATATCACTACATTTGATCCATGAATGTTATTTAATAGCAGGTGATACCTAATACCACATGGGTATACTTAATCCCGATATTGACAAACTCATCATATGAAACCACAAAAGAAAATCCATTCAATCAATTACACAAAACACAGACTTCTGAAGTATTGAATAGCAACAAAAGAAAACTGTAAATTAACTTTGCATCAGCCATGACTTAAGTACGCGCAAATTCCAGTGAAATCAATCATCCGGCCCACTATTGTGTCATGGCTGGATTATACACAAAAGTGAAAGAAATAATGTCGACCTAATCTTTTAGTAAATCTAGTATGATTGGAGAAGCATGAAGATATTTTACTGACCTTGATGCCTAGTAGAAGGAAAATAATAGAGCATATAGATTTACCAATGGCTAGTTGTCATGATGTTTTCTATTTTCATTAATATGCCATCTCTAAATTTATTGTACTGACATCGCTGACTATCTTCTAAAAAGGATAAGACTGAGCAATGAGCTATCAATTTTCCTTCACCAATATGATGGACCTCTCAAATGGGGTTGTTGCAACCAGCAAATATCCTACATCTTGTCACCTCAGGTTCGGAATATTAGCTTCAGCATAGCAACAACTCGGAGATTTGCAGTACTATTATCTACGCTACTTTTGTGCCCTTTCATATAAGTAACAACATCTATAAGATCATCAATATGCATCTTTATAGTAAGGAAAAATGAAATAATAAGCATCTACATGATAACAGGAAGGTCAGTTTTATACCAGTCTGCTTGCGAATGTACTTGATTAATCACATTGGCTTGGTTTTTTCATATGGACAACACTATGTAGTTCCCTTCATCTTGGTGAGAACAAATGCATAGGTAGAAGACGTCTACACATCTAAAATTGCTAATTAGCTAAAAACGCAAGTCTGATCAGATTTCGATAACACAACGGAATAGAAAAAGACATCAGATCAATATGACACCTAGCAGCTGGTGCGTGGCAAGTGGCAAGGGCATGTAGCTGGCCAAACTTAACGCAATGACAATCCAAAGGCCATGGTCGTCGCTTGAGCCTGGGTTGCTTCCCGGACGGGTGGATGCAGCCTATGGAAGCTGAGAACC
>NC_041382.1:749628998-749644862 GCF_002162155.2 Triticum dicoccoides | reverse complement strand
TGACAACATATCTCTTGTTGGACTAATGTTTCTATCTAGTATGTTTCAGATAAGTTCAACAATGGAGTGGCATGGACTAAAGGTTGTGGGAACTCCTTCAAGATGCTAAGGACAAAGGATTGGCTAAAGCTTAAAGCTCAAGACTCTTCATTTTACATTTTAGTGATCCAAGATCACATTGAGTCCATAGGAAAAGCCAATACTATCAAGGAGGGATGAGGTGTTGCTTAATGAGCCTCTTGCTTCATGTGCTTAATGATATGCTCCAAAATCCTCAGCTACTTTCCCACTTCCACAAATGACCTAAACCCTAAGCCAAACTCGGTCATACCGATTCTTTCTATCCGGCGCCATCGAGTTTCACTTGTCATAAGCCACTGCCAAACCCTAGCAATTCGGTTCTACCGATAGGGATCTCGGTCTCACCGAGATGGGATTGCAAACTCTCTGTTTCCCTTTCGTAACTTTTCGGTCTCACCGAAAGAGCGAATCGGTCCCACCGAGATTGCAATGTAAACTCTTTGTTTCCCTTTTGTAACTTTTCGGTCTCACCGAAAGAGCAAATCGGCCCCACCGAGTTTGCCTGACCAACTCTCTGGTTAGCTTATTACCAAACTCGGTCTCACCGAGTTTGTGTAATCGGTCTCACCGAGATTACGTTATGCCCAAACCCTAACCATATCGGTCCTACCGAGTTGCATGTCAGTCCCACCGAAAATCTCTAACGGTCACTAGGTTTACCTTTTCGGTCCGACCGAGTTTGTTGATTCAGTCCCACCGAGATTGGAAAACTGTGTGTAATGGTTGGATTTTGTGTAGAGGCTATATATACCCCTCCACCTCCTCTTCATTCGTGGAGAGAGCCATCAGAACACATACACAATTCCAACTCATATGTTCTAGAGAGAACCACCTACTCATGTGTTGAGACCAAGATATTCCATTCCTACCATATGAATCTTGATCTCTAGCCTTCCCCAAGTTGCTTTCCACTTAAACCTTCTTTCCACCAGATCCAAATCCTATGAGAGAGAGTTGAGTGTTGGGGAGACTATCATTTGAAGCACAAGAGCAAGGAGTTCATCATCAACACACCATTTGTTACTTCTTGGAGAGTGGTGTCTCCTAGATTGGCTAGGTGTTACTTGGGAGCCTCCGACAAGAGTGTGGAGTTGAACCAAGGAGTTTGTAAGGGCAAGGAGATCGCCTACTTCGTGAAGATCTACCGCTAGTGAGGCAAGTCCTTCGTGGGCGATGGCCATGGTGGGATAGACAAGGTTGCTTCTTCGTGGACCCTTCGTGGATGGTTTCTTCTTCGTGGACCCTTCGTGGGTGGAGCCCTCCGTGGACTCGCGCAACCATTACCCTTCGTGGGTGGAGCCCTTCGTGGACTCGCGCAACCGTTACCCTTCGTGTGTTGAAGTCTCCATCAACGTGGATGTAGGATAGCACCACCTATCCGAACCACGGGAAAAACATCTGTGTCTCCAATTGCGTTTGAATTCTCCAAAACCTTCCCCTTACATTCTTGCAAGTTGCATGCTTTACATTCCGCTGCTCATATACTCTTTGCATGCTTGCTTGATATGTATTGTGTATGTTGAAATTGTGCCTAAAACTCCACTCAAATCAAAAAGGCCTAAAAATTGCAACTTTAGCACTAAGTGTCTAATCACCCCCCCTCTAGACACATCTACTTCTAGATCCTACAAGTGGTATCAGAGCTTTGGTCTCCATTGCCTTGGTTTAATCACCATTGGAGGAAGATGGATGTGTCTACCTTAGGGAGTCTTAGACATAGAGTGCCTATTCTTGATGGAGAGTATTTTCATGAGTGGAAAAATGAGATGCTTGTAATTTTCAATCAATATCATTTGAACAAGTATATTGCTAACCCTTGTGCACCTCATATTGATCCTTTGCATCCTACCCTAGATGAAGATATTGACATGATTCGCAATCTTAGAACTATTGAGCTCATCATTAGAGGATTTCCCAAAAATTTGATTGCTAGTTTGCCTACTCTTAATTGTGCCTATACTATATGGAAATTTCTTGAGGAACGATTTCCCGATCATTCCTTGAAAACTTTGGATGAAATTCTCCATAAATCTATTGCCTTGAGTAAGATGAACTCTAGTGATCCTAGTTTTGGTAATTGTCTATTTGAACTTACCAATCTTAAGCATGCTAAAGGAGATGTTGGAATCATTAGTGATATCATATTCGAAGCTATAAGAATTCATAAAAGTGACCACCTTGATGATCATTTATCTAATGAATTACCCTCTCTAGGAAATGATGAGTCACAAGATCATGATGAACATGGATACTATGATGATGATGATGATAGTGACTTCGATCTTGATGATGCAATGAGACATTTTGGTCTTATGGCAAATCTTTGGGGATATGAATCGGGAGGAAAGGAATGGGTTCTTGATAGTGGATGTACTGATCATATGACGGGAGATGAAGAGATGTTTCGTGAGCTTGCTGAAAATGACGGCCCTCGAAAATATGTCACCTTTGGTGATAATTCAAAGGGTAAAGTGGTTGGCCTTGGTAAGGTGGCCATCTCACATGATAGTTCCATTCAAAATGTCATGCTCGTTGAATCTCTCGGCTACAACTTACTTTCAGTATCTAGACTTGCTGATTTTGGTTTGAATGTCCTATTTACTGAGGTAGATTGCCAAGTATTTCGTCGAGACAATCATAAAATGGTCTTTACGGGCATGCGTAGAGGTGATCTTTACATTGTCGATTTCTCTAAAAAGGCACAACCTAAAACTTGCTTTGTTGCTAAATCCTCAAAAGGTTGGTTGTGGCATAGACGACTAGGTCACGTTGGCATGAGAAACCTTGACAAGCTTATTAAAGGAAATCATATCCTTGGAGTTAACGATGTCATATTTGATAAGGATAGACTTTGCAGTGCTTGTCAAGCAGGTAAACAGGTTGGAGGAAGGCATCCCGTGAAGAACATCATGACCACAAGAAGGCCACTCGAGCTACTTCATATGGATCTTTTTGGTCCCAACGCCTACAAGAGTCTCGGTGGAAATTCTTTTGGTCTAGTTATAGTTGATGATTTTTCAAGATTTACGTGGGTGTTCTTTCTTAATGACAAGTCGCAGGTCCAGAAGATCTTCAGAAACTTCGCTAGGAAGGCCCAAAATCAGTTTGACGTGAAGATCAAGAAGGTTCGGAGTGACAACGGAACGGAGTTCAAGAATGCAAATGTGGACACCTTTCTTGATGAAGAAGGGATTTCACACGAGTTCTCGGCTACGTACACACCTCAACAAAATGGAGTTGTTGAGAGGAAGAACCGGACGCTCATCGAAATGGCAAGAACGATGCTTGATGAGTACAAGACGCCGAAGCACTTTTGGGCAGAAGCGGTTGAGACAGCTTGTCACGCAACAAATCGCTTGTATCTTCACAAGCTACTCGACAAGACGGCATACGAGCTCCTCACCGGTAACAAACCCCAAGTTGGATACTTTCGAGTATTCGGCTCAAAGTGCTACATTCTTGATAAGCACCGTCGTTCAAAGTTTGCTCCTAAATCTCATGAAGGTTTCCTACTTGGTTATGGCTCAAACTCTCACACTTACCGTGTCTACAACAATTTCACCCGAAAGGTTGAAGAGACGGTAGATGTGAAGTTTGATGAATCTAATGGCTCGCAAGTAGAGCAATTGCCAATTGATGTAGGAGAAAAGACCCTTCAGAAGCAATCCAAGACTTGTCCATTGGCAAAATTCATCCAACGGAGGTGAAGGAGAGTACTTCATCTGTCCAAGTGGAAGCTTCTACTTCACGACAAAGTGAACCAAGAATTGACACGGAAGCATCCACAAGTGGGACACACCAAGATGAAGAAAACGAGGAAATACATCAAGACGAACATCAACAACCTCCTTCTCCACCACGACAAGAGAACGACAACGTCAACAATGAAGAAGACCAAGAAGAAGAACAAGATGAAGAAGATGTTCAACAAAGACCCAAGAAAAAGCTCTCACGAGTTCGAGAAAGAATTGCCAAAGATCATCCCGTCGAGCAAATCTTAAATGATATACAAACCGGGAGAATCACTCGCTCAAAGACTCGTTTAGCTAACTTTTGTGAAAACTATTCATTCATCTCTAGCATTGAACCTATGAAGGTTGAAGAAGCATTGGAAGATCCGGATTGGATAAACGCTATGCATGAAGAGCTACACAACTTTGAGAGAAACCAAGTTTGGACATTAGTTGAGAAGCCCGACAACAACCACAACATCATTGGTACCAAATGGGTGTTTCGCAACAAGCAAGATGAAGATGGACAAGTGGTTCGCAACAAAGCATGTCTCGTCTCCCAAGGATACACACAAGTCGAAGGTATGGACGATGGTGAGACATATGCTCCTGTTGCTAGACTTGAGTCCATTCGCATCTTACTTGCCTATGCTAATCACCATAATATCACCTTGTACCAAATGGACATCAAAAGTGCTTTTCTAAATGGTGAAATAGAGGAGGAAGTTTATGTCAAACAACCTCCCGGTTTTATCAATCCTAAGAAACCAAATCATGTTTACAAACTTCACAAGGCTTTTTATGGTCTTAAACAAGCTCCTAGAGCATGGTATAAATGCTTGACCAAGTTCCTTACTACAAGTGGTTTTGAAATTGGTAAAATTGATTCTACTCTTTTTACTAAAAGGGTTAATGGAGAACTATTTGTATGCCAAATTTATGTTGATGATATCATATTTGGTTCAACTAACCCTCTCTTTAGTGAAAAGTTTGGAAAGCTAATGTCAGAGAAGTTTGAGATGTCTATGATGAGTGAACTCAAATTCTTTCTCGGTTTGCAAATCAAGCAAATTAAGGAAGGTACATTTGTCTCTCATACAAAGTACACCAAGGACTTATTCAAGAAGTTCAATATGCAAGAATGCAAATGTATGTCTAGACCCATGCCTACTAGTGGACATAATGATTTGACCAAAGATGGTGAACCGGTTGATCAAAAGGTTTATCGCTCTATGATTGGTTCATTGTTATACCTATGTGCTTCACGTCCCGATATTATGCTAAGTGTGTGCATGTGTGCACGATATCAAGCTACTCCTAAAGAATGTCATCTTAAGGCTGTGAAAAGGATAGTGAGATATTTAATCCATACACCAAATTTTGGCATTTGGTATCCTAAGAGGTGTTCTTTTGATCTTGTTGGCTATTCCGACTCGGATTATGCCGGAGACAAGGTTGATAGAAAGTCCACTTCGGGTACTTGTCAATTTCTTGGTAGATCTCTTGTGTCTTGGTCTTCCAAGAAACAAAACTCGGTATCCTTATCCACCGCCGAAGCGGAATACATTGCCGCTGGTTCATGTTGTGCTCAATTACTTTGGATGACCCAAACTCTTAAAGATTATGGGATTTATGTGAAACATGTTCCACTGCTTTGTGACAATGAAAGTGCTATCAAAATTGGTCATAATCCTGTACAACATTCTCGAACTAAGCATATTGAAGTTCGTCATCATTTCATTCGAGATCATGTTGCTAAGGATGACATTGATATTAAGCATGTTCGCACCGATAAGAAATTAGCGGATATATTTACTAAACCTCTTGATGAGAAAGTGTTTTGCAGGTTGAGAGGAGAATTGAACATCATTGATGCTTCGAACCTGGAGTAGAAACTCCATTAGATACATGCAAGACATGAGCTTATGACTAATCCATGGTATATCTCTTATGATAACTATCTTATGTCTTGGATATATTTGCACCTTGCATGTTGTCTAACCCATGTAGGTGCTTGGTTGACTCTAATTCCATGAGATTGCGACTCACTCACATCTTGAGCAATCTCTACATCACCAAGACTCTACACAATGGTGGTTGAAGACAAGGAAGCACAAAACCATTCAAACATATCCTTTGACAAATTCTATGTTGAGCTTCATGATTGTCATTTTTGGATACACAAGTGCTCTTCCTTGCAAGAACTAACCTCCTCTTCAAGTGGTGCTCCCAACTCTTGATGAGATACATCAACCTTGAGCACCCACACAAGTTCAACTACATGAGCAAGAACCACACCACCACCCAAGGCATGTTATTCCATCTTAGAGAAGCTTTACTCCAAGACATGAGTCAAAGCAACTCAACAAGATGTGAATACATCAAGATGCTTAAACGAAAAATGGTAACCCCATTTTGAGCTTAAACGATGAGTATGACCTATGATCAAGTGTTCTCACTTGACTCCTAAGTCAATATACTCTAACATAGGTGACTATGTCACCGCCCAACTCTAGATGAAGTTCTCTTGTGTTCTTTTTGTGTGTATCTCATGCATGGTTAGTTTCTTTCTCTTTTTCAAAAACAAAAAAAAACTCCATCTAGATCTTTCAGTTTCTTCTCTTTTCTCTTTGTTTTTGTTCTGCATTTTCTGCATTCAATTCCTTGCAAATCCTTCAGGTAATTCATTGCAAATCTTTGTGAGATCCTACATGTCTAGTGAGCTGAGGTGAAAAATGTTTTTCTCTGTGTAAACTCGGTTTCACCGACTCGTAATTTTCGGTCCAACCGAATCCTTTCGGTACCACCGAAACATTCCACTCGGTGCCACCGACTTCACAACAGGAAAAACAATGTGCCACTTGTTCTATATTTCTTCTGATCCAGCTCTACTCAATGAATCTTGTCCTCTTCAAGCATCACAGTTTTATCCATTGCTTTGTGCTGAGTCTCAAGGACCAAACCTATACGACGGATTCCAGAAAGCCCTTCTTGGAAATTGATGTCAAAGGGGGAGAGATAGATCACATCAAAGCTTGTAGGAGAGAGAGATCACATCAAGGGAGAGAAAAAGTCTCAAGAACTAAAGAACTAAACCTACAAGAGAGAAAGTATTAAGGGGGAGAAAGAGATTTCTAGGGGGAGAGAATACTCAAGGATCCCAGATGCTTGATGTTCAAGAGGAGAGATGTCACATGCCTTTTTGGGGGAAAGACATGTATTTGCATTAAGTTCTATCCATTTGTATCTTTCTGCTCTGATTTTCTGTTCCCTATCTTCTCCCAATATCCCATGTAAGATTCAGGGGGAGCAAGACACCTAAGGGAAAGAAATCAGTCAAATTCATTGCATATCTTTACTCTTGGGGACATGTTGAATCCAATGTGGTACCTTGTACTCACTCTCTACATGTCATCCCAGTCTTGGCATTCTTGTGGTTTCTTTTGCGTGCTCTGGCTAGTGGATGTACCTGTGTTATCTAACTTTGTTTGAGCAGGTTCATTCCATCCTAAGCCAACTCAAAGACTACACGGTAAGTGTATGCATCAAAATCATGAGTATGAGGAGTTCTTGCTTATGTACATACTGTTTGCAAGAAGGACTCATGAGCATGAAGGTATTTTCCTTGATAATCTTTTACTCTGATGCATATGGCCAAGATACATGAAACACTTTGCCTACTCTGTCATGATTATGCTCTCACATGCTTCTATATTTTATATTCATATGATTGCATTCATGTAAGGGGAGCCTATGCTTGTTGCATGTCCTTCCAAAGCTTTACTTGCTGTTCTTTATATCCTTATCTAAAGCTTTGGTGTATGTTTCCATCAATTACCAAAAAGGGGGAGATTGAAAGCACAAGTGCTCCCTAGGTGGTTTTGGTAATTGTTGACAACATATCTCTTATTGGACTAATGTTTCTATCTAGTATGTTTCAGATAAGTTCAACAATGGAGTGGCATGGACTAAAGGTTGTGGGAACTCCTTCAAGATGCTAAGGACAAAGGATTGGCTAAAGCTTAAAGATCAAGACTCTTCATTTTACATTTTAGTGATCCAAGATCACATTGAGTCCATAGGAAAAGCCAATACTATCAAGGAGGGATGAGGTGTTGCTTAATGAGCCTCTTGCTTCATGTGCTTAATGATATGCTCCAAAATCCTCATCTACTTTCCCACTTCCACAAATGACCTAAGCCCTAAGCCAAACTCGGTCATACCGATTCTTTCTATCCGGCGCCACCGAGTTTCACTTGTCATAAGCCACTGCCAAACCCTAGCAATTCGGTTCTACCGATAGGGATCTCGGTCTCACCGAGATGGGATTGCAAACTCTCTGTTTCCCTTTCGTAACTTTTTGGTCTCACCGAAAGAGCGAATCGGTCCCACCGAGATTGCAATGTAAACTCTTTGTTTCCATTTTGTAACTTTTCGGTCTCACCGAAAGAGCAAATCGGTCCCACTGAGTTTGCCTGACCAACTCTCTGGTTAGCTTATTACCAAACTCGGTCTCACCGAGTTTGTGTAATCGGTCTCACCGAGATTACGTTATGCCCAAACCCTAACCATGTCAGTCCTACCGAGTTGCATGTCAGTCCCACCGAAAATCTCTAACGGTCACTAGGTTTACCTTTTCGGTCCGACCGAGTTTGTTGATTCGGTCCCACCGAGATTGGAAAACTGTGTGTAACAGTTGGATTTTGTGTGGAGGCTATATATACCCCTCCACCTCCTCTTCATTCGTGGAGAGAGCCATCAGAACACATACACAATTCCAACTCATATGTTCTAGAGAGAACCACCTACTCATGTGTTGAGACCAAGATATTCCATTCCTACCATATGAATCTTGATCTCTAGCCTTCCCCAAGTTGCTTTCCACTCAAACCTTCTTTCCACCAGATCCAAATCCTATGAGAGAGAGTTGAGTGTTGGGGAGACTATCATTTGAAGCACAAGAGCAAGGAGTTCATCATCAACACACCATTTGTTACTTCTTGGAGAGTGGTGTCTCCTAGATTGGCTAGGTGTTACTTAGGAGCCTCCGACAAGATTGTGGAGTTGAACCAAGGAGTTTGTAAGGGCAAGGAGATCGCCTACTTCGTGAAGATCTACCGCTAGTGAGGCAAGTCCTTCGTGGGCGATGGCCATGGTGGGATAGACAAGGTTGCTTCTTCGTGGACCCTTCGTGGGTGGTTGCTTCTTCGTGGACCCTTCATGGGTGGAGCCCTCCGTGGACTCGCGCAACCATTACCCTTCGTGGGTGGAGCCCTCCGTGGACTCGCGCAACCGTTACCCTTCGTGGGTTGAAGTCTCCATCAACGTGGATGTAGGATAGCACCACCTATCCGAACCACGGGAAAAACATCCGTGTCTCCAATTGCGTTTGAATTCTCCAAACCCTTCCCCTTACATTCTTGCAAGTTGCATGCTTTACATTCCGCTGCTCATATACTCTTTGCATGCTTGCTTGATATGTATTGTGTATGTTGAAATTGTGCCTAAAACTCCACTCAAACCAAAAAGGCCTAAAAATTGCAACTTTAGCACTAAGTGTCTAATCACCCCCCCTCTAGACACATCTACTTCTAGATCCTACAGAATGCGAATGGATGGCCGAGATCTGTTGGATCTGCCCCACTTGGTCTTTTTATATTGGTATAGATAATGGATGGCAAAATGAATATACGTGTCCGGCTTTTGTTAAAGGCACCCCACGTGGCCGACCTTCCCCAAAACGTCCGTCTGCACTTCCGCGCAACCCGTTGTGCTCGCCGGCACAGAGGCTGCAGTGCGCCCGCCACGCCCCGGCCTTGGCCATGTGCCCGCCGTCCCTAGAGCCAGCGCCCGCTCCCTGCCGAGCTCACCACACCCGCGCGCTTGCCCCCTCGGTCGCCCTGCAGCAGCACCTCGCGCTCTGCCCACATGCAGCAAAAACATCAGCCCACAGCCACACCCACGCCCTGCCCATCTACCGCCCGCGCCGCTGCCTGTCGTTACACCCGCTCACCGCGCCGCCTGCTGCATCGCCCGTGCCCGCGCTGTACGACTCGCCGCCGCCTGTGTGCTCGCCCCTGGCAGCCACCCGCGCATTCGCCCACGCTTGTGCCTGCTCGCCTGGCGCTCGACAGCCACCGTGCGCATGCCACGTCCCGCCCGCTCGCCCCTGGCAGCTACCGCGTGCACCCAGCGCTCCCCTGTGCGCCCGCCCGCTCGCCCCCGACAGCCATGATACGCCAATGTAGCTATAATTTTTGATTGCTCCATGCTATATTATCTACTGTTTTGGACATTATTGGGCTTTATTATCCACTATTATATTATTTTTGGGACTAACCTATGAACCGGAGGCCCAGCCCAGAATTGCTGTTTTTTGCCTATTTCAGGGTTTCGAAGAGAAGGAATATCAAACGGAGTCCAAGCGGAATGAAACCTTCGGGAACGTGATTTTCTCACCGAACATGATCCAGGGGACTTGGACCCTACGTCAAGAAACAAGGGAGGAGGCCACAAGGTAGGGGGAGCACCTACCCCCCTCCCAGGCGCGCCCTCCACCCTCGTGGGCCCCCTGTTGCTCCACCGATGTACTCCTTCCTTCTATATATACCTACGTACGCCCAAACAATCAGATACGGAGCAAAAACCCTAATTCCACCGCCGCAACTTTCTGTATCCACGAGATCCCATTTTGGGGCCTGCTCCAGAGCTCCGCTGGAGGGGGTATCCATCATGGAGGGCTTCTACATCATCACCATAGCCCCTCCGATGAAGTGTGAGTAGTTCACCTCAGACCTACGGGTCCATAGTTATTAGCTAGATGGCTTCTTCTCTCTTTTTGGATCTCAATACAATGTTCTCCCCCTCTCTTATGGAAATCTATTCGATGTAATCTTCTTTTTGCGGTGTGTTTGTTGAGACCGATGAATTGTGGGTTTATGATCAAGTGTATCTATGAACAATATTTGAATCTTCTCTGAATTCTTTTATGTATGATTGGTTATCTTTGCAAGTCTCTTCGAATTATCAGTTTGGTTTGGCCTACTAGATTGATCTTTCTTGCAATGGGAGAAGTGCTTAACTTTGGGTTCAATCTTGCGATGTCCTTTCCTAGTGACAGTAGAGGCAGCAAGGCACATATTGTATTGTTGCCATCGAGGATAACAAGATGGGGTTTTCATCATATTGCATGAGTTTATCCCTCTACATCATGTCATCTTGCTTAAGGTGTTACTCTGTTTTCATTAACTTAATACTGTAGATGCACGGTGGATACTGGTCGATGAGTGGAGTAATAGTAGTAGATGCAGGCGGGAGTCAGTCTACTTGTCTCGGATGTGATGCCTATATACATGATCATGCCTAGATATTCTCATAACTATGCTCAATTCAGTCAATTGCTCAACAGTAATTCGTTCACCCACCGTAGAATACTTATGCTCTTGAGAGAAGCCACTAGTGAAACCTATGGCCCCCGGGTCTATATTCATCATACTAATCTTCCAATACTTAGTTATTTACTTTGCTTTTATTTTACTTTGCATCTTTATCATAAAAATACCAAAAATATTGTCTTATCATATCTATCAGATCTCACTCTCGTAAGTGGCCGTGTAGGGATTGAAACCCCTTATTGTGTTGGTTGCGAGGATTTATTTGTTTTGTGCAGGTACAAGGGACTCGCGCGTAGCCTCCTACTGGATTGATACCTTGGTTTTCTCAAAAACTGAGGGAAATACTTATGCTACTTTGCTGCATCATCCCTTCCTCTTTGGGGAAAAACCAACGCAGTGCTCAAGAGGTAGCAAGCCACCGCGCCCGCCCGCCGCACGCCTAGGCCTGCTCCCGTCGATAGGAGAGAGAGGAAGCCGTGCCCCCCTCGCCCATGCGCATGCCACTCTCCCGTGCCCGCACCCCGCCTGCTCGCCACCCGCCGCGCTCGCCCACAACAGCAGCCGGGCTCCCCGAGGAGCTACTGCATGCCACATATGGAAGTGGTGTGCACCGACATGGGTGGGTTGGGAGTAGAAGAGAGAGGAAAAGGCGGAGAGAGGATGGTGGGTGGGCATGGTGGGTCATGGGAGAGAAAAGAGGAGAGAGGATGACAGGTGGGTCAAGGCTCACATGCGGAGGACACAGGTGGACGAGGACGACACACAAATCGTCTGCTCGTGTCTGTTTCAGACACAAAGCCAGACCGTCTATGCGTCGAGGATGGGGCTAGCCGGACCAGAAACAAATGCTTTTTGCGAATGGGGTTGCGCGTTGGACCGCTTCGTCTGTGTGTTTACCCCCAAACAGACAGGCTCGGACGATTTGGGGTCCTACGTTGGAGTTGGCCTAAGGTACTCAGGTCCAATATAATACCCATTATTTTAAATTCAATTAATGTGAGCTTATTGATTGAGGTGAGAAAATCCGTACATTCAAGCAACCTTGTGTATGGGTAACTGCAACCTTGTTATATCAATAGCTCAATGTTATATTTGCGCTAATCTCCTTCCTGCTACATAGTCACAAGGAATAACATTAAGATAACAATAACTATATTACTGTAGGTGCCAAAATAATAATCTTAGTGCAGAAACTTATTCCGCTGGAAATCTGTTCAGTAGGGAATCTACTTCTATGATGAAAAAAAATGCATCCAGTTGAAGATGATTTCTTTTTCTTAGGTTAATCGACATGTATTCGATTATCAGATGTGAAGTGGTAAAGATGAACTTATAATGGAGTTTTTTGTTCACTTTTTCCTACATAACAAATACAAATAATGTTTTCATGCTGGATTTGTTGAGGTAGGAATAGCCCAATTCCAATCCATGATCTTGGAGCAGGAGAACATGAGACCTCCCATGTGATTGCAGCTTTCAGAAGTTAACACAATTTCACTTTAGTACACATTGGCAATGATCATGTTGCCAAATTATCAACATTTATTTTTTGCAAATTAATTCCGAACATGGCCTTGCATACCCAAGATGTGTCTGAATTTCTGTACGAAAGGGTAAGTGTTGGTACATGTTTTTGCTTGCAAGTCTATTCTTAATTTTATCTTGTATACCTAGCGACACACATAAGTATGTTCAAATTGTTTTTTGTTAGGTGTCTTTGTTATTACTCCTTCTATAAAAAAAGCGAATGACACCTACAATAGTTGGCTTTGTCATTGCCATCATCTTGTTTGCTTGGAAACTGTACATCCAATTTTTTAGGTGACACCTTGAAGAATTTACTTCTTTTGTTGACAGTTACTTAGCAATATTTTGTAGAAAACTGTTTGCGTAAGAAACTAGCGTCTCCCACAGCACGCCGGCCGAGAGCGTAGCTAGCGCGAGTTACATTTGCACACCCCCTCCACCCTGCAGGTGCGGCCTTGGCCCGGCGGCCATGGACGCCCCCCTCCATGGTTGGCCGGCGTAGCTCCAGATCTGGTGCTTTGCATGTGGTGCGTCCCTTCCGGTTCCTCCGGCTCGCCGGTGAAAGATTTAGAAGAGGGGGGTGATTAGACCCTTAACAAGTAAAAGTGAGTGTTTTTATAATTATTTAGTTAAGGTTTAATTTAGCACATGTTAATAGGCGCACAATGCATTTTAAACAAGCATAGCAAAAGTATGGGCAGTGAAAAGAGTAAAGCATGCAAGTGCAAGAATGTAAATGGATGTGAATCGGAAAGTGAAAACGCAATGGAGACGCGGATATTTTTGGCGCGGTTTCGATAGGTGGTGCTATCGTATGTCCACATTGATGGAGACTTCAACCCATGGAGGGTAACGACCGCGCGAGTCCACGAAGGGCTCATGGGTCCGCGAAGAAGCAACACTATCTATCCCACCATGGCCATTGTCCACGAAGGCCTTGTCTCACTCGGGTAGATCTTCACGAAGTAGGCGATCTCCTTTCCCTTACAAATTTCTTGGTTCAACTCCACATCATGTTGGAGGCTCCCAAGCGACACGTAACCAATCTATGAGACACCACTCTCCAAAAGGAAATAGACGGTGTGATGATGATGAACTCCTAGCTCTGGTGCTTCAAATTATTGTCTCCCCAAAACTCAACTCTCTCTCACAGATTTGGCTATGGTGTAAGAAATATTTGAATGGAAGCTATATGGGAAGGATAGAAATCAAGGTTCAAACGGTAGGAATGGAATCTCGTGATATCAACACATGAGTAGGTGATTCTCTCTCGAAAAATGAGTAGTGAAAGTGAAGGCACATTCTGATGGCTCTCTTACTGATTAAGAGGGGGTGGAGGGGCATATGTAGCCTCCACACGAAATCCAATCGTTACACACTTTTGACTCAACTCGGTGTCACCAACCTGTGTAAAAGACATGAACGTTGGAGGTCTCGGTGGGACCGACTGGAAACATCTCGCTCGGATGGACCAATGTGCAATGGTAAAGGTAAACCTCATTTTGGTGGCACCGATTGCATCAACTCGGTAGGACCAAAGTGAAGCAATAAGGCAACAGAAAGTTGGCAAGCCATCGCAATGGCAACGATTACAAAACTCAGTAAGACCGAACTAATTGCAACAGGTAACAGAGAGTTGGCAAGGCCATCTCGGTGAGACCGAGATCCATATCGGTGGATCCGATTTGTTAGGGTTTGGCTATGGCAGTGTCCATCGGTGGGTCCAGATAGATAGGTTTTCGTGGGACCGAGTTGGCTTTAGGGTTTTGGACATATTTGCATAGAGAAAGTGGCTGAGGGTTTTGGAGCAATATCACTAAGAACTTGAGCAACCATATCATCAGCAAAACCTCATCCCCTTTTTATAGCATTGGCTTTCCTATTGACTCAATGTGATCGTGGATCACTTAACCAAAATTGTAGAGTCTTGATCTTTGCCAATCCATGTCCTTAGCATTTTGAAGGGGTCCACATCCTCTTGTCCTTGCCATGCCACTGTTGAACTTATCTGAAATATACTAGATATAACTATTAGTCCAACAAAAGATATGTTGATATTAATTACCAAAACCACCGAGGGAGCACTTGTGCTTTCAGCCGGCATCTTGGCGGCTCCACACCACCCCCTGCAGGTGTTCTCTGTTGGCCGGCATACACCCCGGTGCGGCTTAGGCTCTGGCTTGCCCATGGAGCTACGCCCCTTTTCTGGCCCCTTGGCTCGACGATGCCCTTGCGTCTCTGGTCCGGAAGACATGGGTCTACGCTCCTCTCCAGATCCTAGCTCGTTCGGATCTTGGGCCACCTCCGCCTCCCATACATGCCTCTCCTTTTGCCTAGCCGCCCAAACTCGCCCACCTTCGTGCCCCATCCTTCCGCCTGCTTCGTATCACTCATGTCCGGGGCATCTGTTGCCTCCTTCAACGGCGGACGTAGCTCCCTTTCCTGCGGTGGCAGTTCCGACCGACGACTTGGCTTCAACTTCTTTGAACCTTGTTCCGGTGACATGGGATTGCTTAGACCCTACCCAAGCAGAATCCTTGCTTGACATTTCTATGCTGGCAGCGACGACACCCACGTATATTGCCCCCTTCTTGGAGGCCCTGCCATGACTGACATCTGTGCCCCTCCTCGAGCAACAGGGGAAACCCTAGGACTGGCTATCTGGGCCAGACGGCGACGACGTCTCAGCATCTTTTTCCTTCTTGAAGGCGTTGTCGTGTTTGCTTGCGGCGTCCTTGGTGGTGGTTTTGGTGATATTGGTCGTCATGTTGGTTTTGTTTGGGTTGCTTCCCAAGATGGCGAGTTTTTACTGTGTTGTTTTCTCTTTTTGGGCCGAGCATCCCATGTCTCTCTACTCCAGCTACACTATACACACCCGTTGTGTTCATGTCATGTGTTTTATCGCCACATGTATTCACTCTTAACTTCTTCTATCAATGAAATGATATGCAAGCTTTGCGTATTCGAAGAAAACATTTAATCAAATACTTGTACATATGCTTTCACGCCGATATCCTTCAAAAATTGCATCGGGCACACCAGATCATTTTTGCAAAACGAGGGAACGCCTCACGAGATGTTCATTCGGCATCTCACGGTCGCGCTTGAGCGAGAAACTGTTGGTCATGCGC
>NC_041382.1:749590354-749628511 GCF_002162155.2 Triticum dicoccoides | reverse complement strand
GGCGATGGCAGGCCGAACTTTTACTTCTCTCTCCCCCAACTCTGGCCGCCGTTGTGGCCAGGCCAACGTGAGAGTGCTACCCAGCCACCACCAACCGCCGCATCTCCCACGCCGCCGTCCCAGCCAGAACCTCCGACGCGCACCCTGCTCCAACATCCGACGTGTGTACCCTGCCTTGATAACCCACACACTAGTTGAAAAATTGCTAGCCACAACTTTCGTTGGTGGCGCGCCAGTTTTCATCAAGCCTATCACTATTTTTTTTTCAAATATTGCTGGCGTTGGCATAATTGGTACGGCAGCTATACATGAGTAGTGCTGGCATAGCTATTTTGCCTGACTTCACTATTATGTGGGTCCAGCTGTGCTGACTAGTTGGGAGATTGTGCTGGCGTAGGATTTATATACATGCCATAGATAAAGTATCTAGTCCTATCGTGCCCTTTTTGGGAACGCCATCACTAAGTTTTGCCTATATATATAGAAAATCCTACTCCACAAAATACATCCACTTCCATTCTCCACAAAATGAATAATGGCGTATTAAAATAATAAACTTAACTTCTACAGCCCTATTGATAAGAATAATGACATGTTAAAATAATGAACTTAACTTCTACAGCAAAATAAAACAATGTGTACAACAAATAAAGTAGATAAAGGATAATATTATAAAATTAAAATAAATAATAGCAATGGCGTGGAACACTTGGGCCAACGCTAGGAATAGAACATCTTCCATCCCTCCTCCCCCGAGGCCTGGCCCAATGAATTCGATTTACCCATACACACTACTTTTACCCCCCTCCCGTCCACAAGCACCGCCACCACCTTCGAACCTCGCATGGCATCACCGCTGCCACCCTCGGGACCTCCCCCGGCGTCACCGGCACCGCCCTCTGGACCTCGCCCGCCGTCGCCGTCGCCACCACGTCCGGGCCTCACCCAGCGTCGACGCTGGTCGCCACTACCGCCACCTCCTCAAAAGGTGAGATCCCCTCCCCTCGCGCCCCACCCTTATTCTATGTATGCATGCTAGATTTCTACAATATGCTATACTTTTTTGTGCGGAATCTGTAGTTCCATAAGAGAAATCCTCTTCCAGTTTGCATAGATGTATTGTTTGTTGGTGCAATGTGCTTGTTGCTACAATCTGTGATACTAGTTTGTATGGATGTATTGTTCCATAAGAGAAATCGCCTTCCAGTTTTTAAAAATTACCAAAGAAATGTTAGAAAAAATGGTATGTTTCTTGTAGAATCTGTAGCCCAAATAAACATAGAATCCGGTTGTTGTAATGTGCAAATTGTATGTTTCTTGTAGAATGTTGATGACCCACAAGTATAGGGGATCACAACAGTTTTCAAGGGTAGAGTATTCAACCCAAATTTATAGATTCGACAAAAGGGGAGCCAAAGAATATTTTTAAGTATTACAAGTTGAGTTGTCAGTTCAACCACACCCGGAGATTAAATATCTGCAGCAAAGGGATTAGTAGCACGTTAGTATGATAGTTTTGATAGCAGTAGTAACGGTAATAGTAGTAGAAGTAGTTTTGTAGCAATTCTAACAGTAGCGGCAACAATAGTAACTTAGCAAGATCAATATGTGGAAAAAAATCGAAGGCACTGGATCAGTGATATCTTTGGATAATATTCATCATATAACAGTTATAACCTAGGGTGACACAGAACTAGCTCCCGTTCATCGATATAATGTAGGTATGTAATCCGTAAATAGTCATACGTGCTTATGGAAAAGAACTTGCATGATATCTTTTGTCCTACCCTCCCGTGGCAGCGGGGTCCATAAGGAAACTAAGGGATATTAAGGCCTCCTTTTAATAGAGAACCGGATCAAAGCATTAACACATAGTGAATACATGAACTCCTCATACTACGGTAATCACCTGAAAGAATCCCAATTATTGTCACCTTGGGGTATGCAGATCCTAACACGTAGTAGGTGCATATGACTTGCAAGATCGGATCAAGAACATAGATAAAATGGTGATAACATAAACGGTTCAGATCTGAAATCATGGCACTTGGGCCCTAGTGACAAGCATTAAGCATAACAAAGTCATAGCAACATCAATCTCCGAACATAGTGGATACTAGGGATCAAGCTCTAACAAAACTAACTCGATTACATGATGAATCTCATCCAACCTCTCACCGACCAGCAAGCCTACGAAGTAATTACTCACTCCAGGTGGTGAGCATCATGGAATTGGTGATGGAGGATGGTTGATGATGACGAAGACGGAAGATCCCCCTCTCCGGAGCCCTGAACGGACTCCAGATCTGGCCTCCCGATAAAGAACAAGAGGTGGCGGCGGCTCCGTATCATAAAATGCAACGAAACTTCCTCCCCTATTTTTCTCCGAAAATAGGAATTTATAGTGGCGGAGTTAGACTCAGCGGAGCCTTGTGGGCCCCATGAGACACCTGGGCGCGCCTAGGGGGGTTATCGCGTCCTGGTGCCTCGTGGGCAACCGGGGCACCCCCTCCAAGTGGTTCTGGTTCCAGTATTTTTATTTTATTCCATAAAAAATCTCCAAAAAGTTTCGTCCCATTCCGAGAACTTTTATTTCTGCACAAAAAACAATACCAAGGCAGTTTTGCTGAAAACAACGTCAGTCCGGGTTAGTTTGATTCAAATCATGCAAATTAGAGTCCAAAACAAGAGCAAAAGCGTTAGGAAAAGTAGATATGACGGGGACTTATCAAATGTCCCACCCATCACCATGTGAAATCTGCAAGTCAAAGTGTGCCCTCTGCCTTGCAACTGGCGATCATTTCGGCATCTACTTCCAGAAGTGCTATCACTAGTGCAGAATCAGGCTTTAGTGTCGGTTCGTAAGGGCCTTTAGTGTCGGTTCAGCAACCAGCACTAAAGGGTGGGGACTAAAGGCCCCCCTTTAGTCGCGGTTCAACACGGCCCGAGACCAAAGGCCCACCACGTGGCACGAGCCGGCACCGGGGCTGGGGGGCCTTTAGTCCCGGTTGGTAACACCAACCGGGACTAAAAGGATTAGGGGTTTATGAATTATGGTTTATTTTTCCTTTTAATTTTGTGTTTTCCATTTAATTCTTTTTCATTTCCAACATATTTTACGCTACATATATTCCTACATATTCAACTTGGTCACTTGGATACATCCACTTTAATCTAATATGTGTTTCTTCCACCCTAATGATATACAACTCATATCATCATCATAATGATATATATAACATGAGTCATCATCATCGTAGTCATATATACAACTCATCTTGATCGTAGTGATATAAAAATCTCACTATTATGATCATCATAAGTTAATCACTACTAGGTAATTAAGGTGCTAGTGATATAACAATCTATTATGATCATCATAAGTTAACCAATTGCACTAGGCAAGGTAGCAGGGCCCTACTACTCTCTCTCTCTCTCTCTCTCTCTCTCTCTCGGGTAGCATAGCATAATGTAGCATAGAGGTCCAACTGTCTTCATTTTGTGGCCTTCGCTCAGCCACTATGTTTCTCCAAGCCTTGATTTTGAGGCCTGCATCTGTTTTAGAGGTCAAGTATGCATATTTGAGACCCTCCGACCATGGTCGTACGCAAACAACTGTCATCTCACCTTCGACAAACATAAATGGAGGCACAACCACATCCAGGAGCTTCTGTTGAAGAGCATAATAGTAACATATATAGTTAGCAATGAAGTTTACTTCAGAAGAATGTATGAAAAAGATGGACTAACTACTGACACAATAGTAAAAATCTTACCATGATACTAGCACGAATGTTAGCATCGCACAACTCATGGACTAGTGGCACATATTTACCATATTTTTTCCCAACTCCATAGATGATCTTAAATTGCAGAACGTCTTTAACAAAGGAGATAAGATAATTATTCTCCTCCCAAGTTAGCTCTGCGTCATGACTATAGTAGGTGTCGTCTATTATCTTTTGTATTTCTTGGGAAGAGAGAAAATAAGCTGTCAATTATGAAAAACAAGTTCTGCAGGTATGAATAACAAGTATATTTAGATAAGGAATATAGATCATTTTAACAGATGTGTTTAACAAACTCACACGGAGGCGGAATCGGAATCATGTTAGGATCCAGCCAAATATTTTCATCTTCCGGATTGCCAAGATTGAATGTTATTTTCGTATCCTCCTCGAATCGATAGGCCTTGCATAATCCTTCCCAATTTGAACATCCAAAATGAGTGTGACCTACTTCATTTATGATCTTAACCTCAAAATCGAAACCATGTTTCGTTTTAAGGTGAGCTATCTTCGTGTCCATGTTGGACATCTCTTCGAAAGATAGCTTCTCAAGGACATATGGTCTTGCATAGCAGGGTATGCACTAGTCAAAATATGGGAATTACACGTTAAAGCAAAAATCTTAAACCATGCTTAATTAAGAAGAAACACATGCACTAAAGTTACGTACCGTAAAACATTCGAAGCCCTCCTTAAGCGTGAGGGAGAAGCATGTACCGTTATCTAGGTGCGGTCTGTCACACATACCCCCGTCGTCGGTGCAGTTATCGCACTCGGGGATCTTATCGTTCTCAGACATTTCCTATATATGTTCATAATTCAAAGATTAAAAATTACGACATGACCTTTGCTAAAATAGGACATATCAAGTGTCGGGGGACTAATCCACGAACACCTATGGGACCGGCGGACCGAGTCCCTTTCGGTTCGGCGGGGGCGGAGGTCGTGCAAAGAGCGGATCGAGGCGAAGCACACGAGCGGTTTACCCAGGTTCGGGCCCCACGGATGCGTAAAACCCTACTCCTGCTTTGTGGTTTGTATTGAGTTCTTGCTCGAGAGCGCAGAGTGCTACAGTACACACCAGCAGCTAACGAGACTGAGCGTGAGTGTTCTCTGAACTAGCTAACCCTCTACATTGCGCACGAGCCTCCTTTTATATGCTCAAGGGGTCACCGACAGGTGGCAACGGAGACGAAGGGTAAAAATGGAAAGGTGCTGCGGTAGGTACAGCTACCTGCTACAGTGTATCATACCTAACCCTGACGGCAGGGGACAAGGGCATTAAATGCCAGTCTGTGTCGCCTAAACAGTGCAAAAGGGACCGTCAGGGACGCCACCGCTCGCCGCGATGGCAATCTTGTCAGCGCCGCTTGCCACTGCGCACCGCTGGCTGCACAGCCTCCCGCCACGCACGCCCGAAAGGGTCCCAGAGCGACACGTTGGTGGATGTGCTGGAGCGCGGGCACAGAGTGGTGGCTTGCCGCGGCAAGCGCCTTGCCGCGGTCGTTGTCTTGTTGCGTCCGGGAGCCTGTCGCTCACCGGGCCTTGCCGGGACGCGAGGCGCGCCGCGGCAAGTTCCTTGAGATGCCTTGGGTGGCCTTCCCGGCAAGCTCCTCTTGCCGGGGTCTTGTCTCCTTAAGCGCCTTGGCTTGGTTGGCCTTCCCGGCAAGCTCCTCTTGCCGGGGTCTTGTGGTGTCTTGGTTGGATACTTTGTTCTTGAATGGCTCCAAAGGAACCACGGAGGACCTTGGCGGTCACCCGGCAAGCCTTGCCGCGGGATGCTGCGACTGCCCGTGCACAAGTTCGGGATACTAGGGTACCCCTACTCTAGTACACCGACAGGAGCCCCCGGGCCTGGGCCATACATGGTGCCGAGCGCTGTTGGGCCAGGCCCAAAATAGGGCACGGGCACGCGCGACCTAGGTTACGCCGTATCTCTCTCCGTATCCGCCGCGCCCTCCCCGAACGGCACGCGTTGAATGCGGCATCGTGGGAGAGATCGTGGGTGGTTTCTTTATTCGGAAATGCGGAACGTCCGCCCCCTCCCCCTTTATAAGCAGGGGAAAGAGGGGAAGTTCGCCCATTCGCCCGTTGCTGCTTCCAATCTCAGAAATCTCTGCCGCTCCCTCACCTTCCCAAAGCTAAGAGAGAGAGAGAGCAGCGCTCCGGCCCCCATCGCCACCAGCACCACCAACGCCGTCGACCTCCTCCACCACTTCCGCCATGGCTCCAAAAGCCGACAAGGGGAAGGTCATGAAGTCGACCGAGGCGCAGCAGCTTGCGGCGCTGTGGAAGGAGCGGGCCGGCTTCCCCCCCAAGCTTGCCGTGAAGGAGCTGAGGGAGAACTACTACCTCTTCTGGTCGACGGAGACGCGCGCGCATCCGCACACGAAGGTACTTCCCGCCGCCGCTTGGAAGAAGGCCCCAAACGGATACCCTTTCTTCGCATTGTTCTTCTACTGCGGGCTCTGCCCCCCTTTCTCTGAATTCTTCTGCGACATCATGAATACCTACGGATTCCACCTCCTTGACTTCACCCCCAATGCCGTCCTGACCATGGCAGTTTTCGCACATCTCTGCAAAAACTTTGTCGGAGTCCACCCCAGTGTAGCCCTCTTCCGCCATTTCTTCATACCCCGAGTAGAGAGAGGAGAGCCTTTATCCGGCGGAATCACCTGGATCTCGAGGGCTGGCAAGAAGGAAACTTATCTGGAGGGGGAATTCCGCGGCAAGTGGGAGGAGTGGAGAGCAGACTAGTGCTGGATTGATGAGGAGAACCCGCAGCCATTCACCACCCGGCGCCAAACCCTGGTAGCACGCGACAACGATTGGAGTGATGTGGCCCTGGAAGACAACAGGCTGAAGATTGCCGTCACCAGGATCCTACGCCTCAGACTTGCCGGGCTTACTGTAGGCGCTGTTGGCGCAGACTTTCTTCGCCGCCGTATCGCCCCCCTGCAGGAACGAGGAAGACCTGCCTGGGAGTTCAAGAATGCGGCAGATATCATGAGGTTGCGGCCGGGCCTCAACTTCAACTTCACTGTCCTAGAGCTCAACGCGATGCTGCAGGAGCTGTTCAAGTATGACCCCCAACATCCCGAGGTGTTCAGGTTGCGGGGGGCGTCATTCCGCTGTGCAACAATTCCTCGCTCGACCGCATCCGTGCAATGATGCCGGAGTGCGACTCGCATGGGATTGTGCCAACTTGGGAGGAGCCTGCGGACGACGTCGTGTAGCAGTCCTTCGATGATTTGGTGGAAGTGCCGATCCGCTCCGACGAGAAGGACAACCTCACCCGCGACACCACCGATGTAGAGATGGCGCTCATTGCCACTAGGCTGGAAGAGGCAGCGGCAGCGGCAGCCGCGGGCGATTTTGGATTCACCGTGGAGGAGGTAGATGCAGCAGAAGCGGCAAGCCGTGCCGAGCGAGGGGAGCCCGCCGGCAAGAAGGAGCTTGTCGGGCGTGACGCCGAGCCGAGCGAGCCCGCCAAGGACACGAGCGGCTCGCTGGAAATCAACTCCTCTTCCTCCTCATCTTCGGGCAGCTCGCCGCAAGCAGAGTCTTCATCCCCACCAAGAAGGCGTCTCCGCAAGGACGGTGATGTAGTGGAGCGGCAAGCGGGTCAACAGTCGCCACGCCGCGTGACACGCTCCACCGCGGCAAACACCGTTGCCGCGGGAGCGCCTCATGCTGCGACGACAACTGGAGCGGGATCTAGCCGGACCACCGCTTCAGTTCCTGCCGCTGCTCACGCCGCGCCAGCAGCTGGGGCGGGATCGTCTCAGACCACCGCCACTGCTCCCGCCAAGCGGCCAAGGGAAGCTTCTCCTCCGCCTCCTCGCGCCGGGCGCGCGCCGGACTTCGACTTCTCCGCGTTCAGCTCTGACGAGGAAGAAGAAGAAGAGTAAGCTTCTCTTGCTGTACTTGTAGTTCTTCAATCCTTGCTGTTTTTCTTGTATCTCATTTGCTTTTCTTTCTGAACTTGTTCCTCTTTAGGACTCTGGCCCAGAGAGCGGCAAAGAGAGCTAAGGTCCCGGTGATCGTCATCGAGGACGAGCCCACTGCGACAGCAGGTGGCGCGCCCGAGACAACCTTGCCGGACCCAACGACTTTTCTCTAGAGCAGCCCCCAGCGTAAGTGTATGATTTACTTTCCGCTGCGAGGCGCGCATGGGTACTTGTCTTTGCTGATATCTGCTTGTCGATTTGTGTAGGAGCCGAGCAGCCCCACCAGGAGCCAAGGGAGAGTCCTCCGGCGAGGGAGGGCTTTTCGGTAAGGGAGAAGTCTCCGGCAAGGGAGGGTTCTCCGGCAAGGGACAGCGCCAGCGGCCCTCCGACGGCGGAGAACCTGACTGCAGAAACTGGCACAGGTAATACTTTTGCTGCAAAACTTCCCTTGGGTCCTTCTTCTCTTGATCTTCCTGGGTTTTTGCTGGATTTTGCTTGACTCTTCTTCCCTTGCCGGCTGTCAGACCCATCTGCTGCGGAGCAGATGGAGACCGAGGTCGCGCCGAAGAAGCAGCCAGCGCTGGCGATCCCACCGGCGTCGAGGCCGCCAAGGCTGCCGCCGCAGCAACCGGCGAGGGGTCTAGCAATCGTACTGATGGCCCAGAGGCCGCAGGAGCGCCAGGCGCTACGCTGACCGCCGACCCGTCCGTCGAAGCCGCGGCGCCAAGCTCCGAGGAGCCCCAGCCGGGCATCTACCTGAAGGCCGGTGACGACGTCTTCATCAACCTCCCCTGGGCGTCAAGCTCCAGGGCGCCGGTCGAGGGGGAGATCTTTGACGGGGAGGTTCTCGCCTCCGCGGGGCTGACGCTGGTCGACGCGCCAAGCAGCAGCAGCAACGAGCCTGAGGAAGAGTGGCTGCTGCGGAAGTTGATGTCGCTCTACCGTGCGCGGCAAGCCAAGCTGGACTCCCGCGAGGCGCTTGTCGCGAAGGCGGGAGTAGACATCGAGAAGCGCACGGAGGAGCTCCGGGGCTTCCACCAGGAAGCTTGTCGGTCCTTGGCAGAGGAGCGGGAGCAACTCAACGAAGCGCAGAAGGCCTTCCTCCTCGAGAAGGCCGAAGTTGAAGAGCAGCAGCGGCTTGCCACTGTGAAGCTATCCTCGGAGGAGGGCGAGCTGGCGCAGCGGAAGGTCAATTTTGACGCCCACGAGGAGGAGCTTGCCGCGCGCGAGGAAAAACTCGGCGGAGCCCTCAAGCAAGCAAAGGCCGCTGCCGCCGCCGCCGAGGCCGCCAAGAAGGAGCTGGAGACGAAGGTGGTGCAGCTGGAGGTCGATCTTGCCGAGAAGGGCAAAGAGCTCAGCGCCGCCAAGGACTCCAATGCAAATCTTGAGTCGAAGTTGATTGCTTTGACCAAGACGCTGAACGGCGCCAAGAAGCAGGAGGCGGCCTTGAAGGAGGAGATCAAGGCCGACAAGGCGCTGCTGGAAAGTGTCGCCGCCACCCAAAATGCCTTCAGGGAAACTATGGAGCACTGGACGGAGAGTCTTGTGAATGCCGCCACAGACATCGACAAGGAGCTGGCGCAGCTGGGGATGGAGGATCTCGGGTATCCCTCCGACGAGAACCTCCAACCCAGCGCCAAGCTCGTCTTGTTGTTCAAGGGCGTGGCGACGGCCCTCCAGCGACTCCGGGAGAGGATCCCAAAGCAGCTGGCCGACGAGTCGCGCAAGATCTGCGCGGGAGCTCTTCAGAAAGTGTTGGTGAAGGTGGCCTTCCGCAATCCGGGCCTCAACCTCACCAACGTCCTCAGGACCTTGCCGCCGGATGCTGATCTGGAGGCGCTCAAGACCCTTGTCGCACCCATTGTGGACAAGGTGAGCGGGATCAAGAGGATTGAAGGCGATCGCGTAGACTAGGCCGCCTGTTTCTTCTTTCCTTGTCGCTGTTTCTCATGTTATGAAACAATCTGTTAGAGCCGCAACAAGCTATCTTTGTAATATAACTTTATTCTGGGCAATGATTGCAATGTTATTCCCTTTACTTGATTCCTCCCTTTGTATGTTTTTGCCCTACGCTTTTAGGGAACTTGCCGGTGCAGGCACCTGAGCCGCGAGCGTTGAGTGCGGAACGTCAGCAGCCTGCTGGCGGTGCCGCTACCGGCAAGAAACCTTGTCGCAACTAGTTGCAGCTCACTTAAGTTGTTGAGCGGACTCGAAACAAAATAAGGGCGCAACTAGCTACGAGTTGGTTCCTCCGCGCACAGGTTTTCCATACAAAGTGCGGTCGTTCAAGGGAGATAACTTAAAATTTTTAAAAATCTGATTGCTCAAACTTTGGCAACTTAGCTTTTCTGTTGTTTGCTTCCCGGTAAGGAGGAATTTTCTTGAACGACGCCTGGCCCATACCATTATCTTCTTACACTTGCCGGTGGAGCTCGATGGTGCGTCCTCGACGGCAGCGCAGCACTCTGAAGAGGTGCGCTTGCCGGAGTGGGCATCAGAACTCTTGCCGGACTTGGTCTTCTTCTTCCCCACGGGAGCTTCAGCGGCAAGTGACTTGCGATCTGTTGCGGCTGCCGCTTCCCGGTAGATCTTGTTGGCACAAATAAGAGCATCCTTCTTGTCGCCGGGGACAGAGATGACGCTTATCGGGCCTGGCATCTTCAGCATGTTGTATGCGTAGTGAGAGGCTGCCATGAACTTGGCGAGTGCTGGATGGCCAAGTATCCCATTGTAAGGCAATGGAATATCGGCAACGTCAAAAGTGACCCTCTCAGTCCTGAAGTTCAGCTCGCTGCCAAATGTTACAGGCAACATGACCTTCCCCTTTGGCTTGCTCCTTCTCGGGTTGATTCCTTGGAATGTGCCGGTCTCTTCAAGCTCGCTGTCAGGGATCTAGAGTTTCTGGAGTACAGCAGAGGAGATCAAGTTCAAGCCGGCCCCGCCGTCAACTAACATCTTTGTGACCTTGAGGTTGCGGATAGTTGGTGAAACCAACATCGGCAAGCACCCAACCGCAGTTGTGCGATCAGGGTGGTCCTCAATATCAAAGATGATAGGCGTGCTGGACCATTTCAGAAGCTTGCGTGACTCGACGGGTGGCTCCGCCGCATTGACTTCTCGCACCCACTGCTTGAGTTGGCGGTGTGAAGTATGCAGAGAAGCACCGCCATCAACGCACAAGACCTTTGTGGCTTTTTGGAACTCCTGCTCACTGGTCTCGACATCCTCCATGTCTTTGTCGTCGTCGTCATCTTCACCCTTATCGCGGCCGTGGGGAGGTCTGTCTCCTTGCCGCTGCTTGGCCTTGCCGCGGCGTCCTCCCCGGCCGGCGCGCTTCTTGCCGGATTCTCCATCGCCACCTTGGGCCCTCTCCTTGTCGCGTCGCTCGTACTCAGCTTTTTGCTGCTGGACAAGCTGTTCGACCTTCTTGCAACTCTGGAGGTCATGGCCCTTGGTGCGGTGGATCTTGCAGTATTGCTTGTCGATGCCGTCCTGCTTGTCGGCGACTGCCACAGCCTGGCAGTTGGTGCATGCGGCAATCTCCTTGCCAGAGCTACCAACTTTGGCTTTCTTGGCGCCACCTTCGTTGCCGGACTGCTCAACGACTAGCACATCTTTGCCTTTCTTCTTCCTGTTCCGCCGCCGGTTTTTCTTTGCCGGGGCAGCATCCTCGCTGTCAGATTCTCCTGCTCCTACATTCTCTCCAGGGAGTTTCCTCCCTTCCTCAGCACGTGCACACTTGTCGGCCAGGGCATACAGCTCGCTGACGTCTCTGATTTTGCACATCGCCATCTCCTCCCGCATCCTGTGGTTACGCACGTTCTGATGGAACGCGCTGATGACCGCGGCAGGGTGGACATTTGGGATGTTGTGCTGTACACGTCTGTCTCTGAATGTACTTGTGCAGGGGCTCTCCTTCCTTCTGGGCGAGCAGATGAAGGTCACTCTCTTGTCCATGAGGTTTGTGGCCGCCTGTAAAGGCGCCGACAAACTGATGGCATAGGTCTGCCCAGGAGGATATGGAGTTGTCCGGCAAGTGTATGAGCCAGGACCTGACGTTGGGCTTGAGCACCAGCGGGAAGTAGTTGGCAAGGATCTTGTCATCACGCCCCCCGGCAGCCTGCACCGCGATGGTGTAGATGCTGAGGAACTCCGATGGATGCGACTTGCCGTCGTACTTCTCTGGTACGTCTGGCTTGAAATTCTTCATGCTGGGCCACTGGACTTGCTGCAGCTCACGAGTGAACGCAGGGCAACCTACCATGTACGGCAAGTCGCCTGGTTCCCCTGGCGCATGCATGTCGACAAAGGGCCCAGCACGCTGGTCTGATTGACGTCATGCTTCTCTTCGGCGCTCAATGCGTGTACGAGCGTCTTCTTGCTGTCGTTCAGCAAGAACTTGGCGCTGATCGCGACGAGCTCGTGGATCTGATGACGCGGTGGAGTCGCTGTCGTGGTGGATCCGGCGAGTCGGCGATCTTGGCCTTCGGGGCGGAGAGTGCACAGTGGCTGCACCCCCACCGGTCTTGTCACCACCGGCTCGTGCCTGGCTGGCTTGCCGCGGCTGCGACGTGCTCGGCTGCTGTTGAGTGTCGCCATTGGCAAAGCCGATGAGATTCTGAATGGTGGCCCTCCAGTCGTCGATCTTGTCCGCCGTTGGAGGGTAGTCCAGGAGCAGTTGAGCTCGCGCTAAAGCTTCTGCTGAAGTGGCGGGTGGCGGTGGCGAACGGTGCGAGGAGCGGGATATGCTCGGACTTCTAACTATGTTAGAAGGAGCAGTATCCCGTCCAGGCGACCGAGCCTCGCTCGTGCCAGCATGTTGGCGTGCATGCTAGTCTTGAGCACTCCGGGATCCACCAGCTCGATCTTGGTCCCGCAAATGCATGGTACCGTGAGTACCATGACGCTGCCGGTCCCGCGCCTCCTGAGATGGGCATGGTGCATGCACGGACACCGAGGTCTTGGAGTGTGCTCGGTCATTGTGGGAGCCGGCTACGCCGCCGACAGGCAGCGCAGCCTTGTCCTTGGACCTGGCAGCACCGTGAGCTCCCTCGTCGACGCCCGTTCTTCCGCCGGCGCCTGCCCCATCAACCGTTTGCTCCGGCGATGGTGGGTTCGGTGCGGACGGAGCAGCCGCTTCCGAAACCTTCTTCTTCGGCGGCATGTCGATGAAGATGATGAAGATCTAGCTCGAGTGAACGCCGGATCTGGTTCACACAACCTTGACGCCCCCTACCTGGCGCGCCAAAGATGTCGGGGGACTAATCCACGAACACCTATGGGACCGGCGGACCGAGTCCCTTTCGGTTCGGCGGGGGCGGAGGTCGTGCAAAGAGCGGATCAAGGCGAAGCACACGAGCGGTTTACCCAGGTTCGGGCCGCACGGATGCGTAAAACCCTACTCCTGCTTTGTGGTTTGTATTGAGCTCTTGCTCGGGAGCGCGGAGTGCTACAGTACACACCAGCAGCTAACGAGACCGAGCGTGAGTGTTCTCTGAACTAGCTAACCCTCTACGTTGCGCATGGGCCTCCTTTTATATGCTCAAGGGGTCACCGACAGGTGGCAACGGAGACGAAGGGTAAAAATTCAAAGGTGCTGCGGTAGGTACAGCTACCTGCTACAGTGTATCATACCTAACCCTGACGGCAGGGGACAAGGGCATTAAATGCCCGTCTGTGTCGCCTAAACAGTGCAAAAGGGACCGTCAGGGACGCCACCGCTCGCCACGATGGCAATCTTGTCAGCGCACCGCTGGCTGCACAGCCTCCCGCCACGCACGCCCGGAAGGGTCCCAGAGCGACACGTTGGTGGATGTGCTGGAGCGCGGGCACAGAGTGGTGGCTTGCCATGGCAAGCGCCTTGCCGCGGTCGTTGTCTTGTTGCGTCCGGGAGCTTGTCGCTCACCGGGCCTTGCCGGGACGCGAGGCGCGCCGCGGCAAGTTCCTTGAGATGCCTTGGATGGCCTTCCCGGCAAGCTCCTCTTGCCGGGGTCTTGTCTCCTTAAGCGCCTTGCCTTGGTTGGCCTTCCCGTCAAGCTCCTCTTGCCGGGGTCTTGTGGTGTCTTGGTTGGATACTTTGTTCTTGAATGGCTCCAAAGGAACCACGGAGGACCTTGGCGGTCACCCGGCAAGCCTTGCCGCGGGATGCTGCGACTGCCCGTGCACAAGTTCGGGATACTAGGGTACCCCTACTCTAGTACACCGACATCAAGCACCTAAAAATTTTCGGAATGGAAATGAATCATCAATCCTCCTAAAAGGTATATCATTCTTTAATGACAAAGTGATAAAAAAATTATATTGTAAACCTATATTCAGAAAACCTATACGATTACTAGTTTACTATTCTATTCAAAAGACCATTCTACCTCGAATATCCAAAAACCTATATGTAAATTAATCCATACTAAAAGGTATAGCATGCTTGATTGTCAATACATGGTCACTTTTTTCTATGCAACTTTTTTCTATAAGTATAAAAAACTTAAAATCAAAAAATCTATGCAAATTCCTCCGTTCATCTACATATACAAATATACATACGTACATTGTATAAAAAACTAGTGAAAAAAACTAAAAAATACATACATATAGTGAAAAAAGAATCATCTAATACATCTAAACTAATTAATTTCTATACATACATATATATACTAATATACTAATTAATTCCTCAAATGTCAAAATTCCTCAACTTTTTTCTATACATACATATAATACGAACATGTATAGTGATTTTTTTCTGTAGATACATATATACTAAATAATCATCTAAAACAACTAAAATATCTAAATAAAACATCAAACATTCATGCATACATGTATAAAAAAACTAGTGAAAAAATCTAGTCAAAATTCCGCAAAATTTCTATACATACATTATACTAATTAATTCCGGTTTGGAAAAGATACATGTTGAAAGAACATGCGGTTCCCCCATGTTTGGTTTTGGTAATTGATGACAATCTCTATGGACTAATGGTTGCCTTGAGTTATATTTGAAGGTTTTGTCCATAGGCTTTTCTTGAAGTACATTTGTTGGTTTCAAGGAGAGTTTGTGATGACCAAGGTGCTATTCAAGGAATTACCTAAAGATTGGTGTTATGAGAGGTTGATCAAGACTGAGTAAAAGAGTGAATCAAGTTAATCAACACACAAAGCATAGAAGATGTAATGAGAGGGATCAAGCGATCCCATGGTATGGTAAGCATTGTCAACTACGCTTTGTGTAAACCCTTGATCTTCGTGAGAGTTCTTTGTGGGGTTAGGTTGCGGTGTGCAAATTCAAGTGAAGCATCACGAAGAGATCAAATGATTGAAACTTGCCGTCCATTATGGTGACAATGGACTTGTGAAGACGTGCGGAAGAGTGGCTCACCCATAGTGGAGTATGGGGGAGCAATCAACTAGTCTTTATCGAGCGAACACAATCAAGAAAGATGGTCCAACTTGATAGAGTCAATATCGCGATCATCTAGCTCAAGTGGACCATGTGCAAGGCAAATGTTTGCCCTTGATAGGTTTTCTATTTTACCGGTCTCATGATGGTAGTTGGGAGAACGGGTTATAGGATCAATTGTCGTACTATCAAGGGGGGCTCTCGATGAGTAGCTTGATCATATCATTCGTAGAGAGCTCAAACCATTGCATCCTTGCATCATATTTCTTGGTTCTTTTTTGGATCTCTTTGTGAGTCTTATATCTTATGGTCATCTTGATGACAAGCTTGAGTTCATCGAAAACGGAGTTAGCATACATCTTCTATGATGTTTTTGGTGTTGGAGGTTTTACCGGTCTTTTCCGAGGAAGGTTATCACCATTTTCTTATGGTCCTTTTATCATTTTATTAGTATTGTTAGTTCTTTCGAGATTGTGTTAGCCCTTGTCACTAGCTTTCCAACAAACTTGGTTTCGTTGAATTTAGAGTCCGTTTGCAGAAGTTGTGTCAGTTTTGGTGTCCTTAAAAAGGCTGCAGCGGTACTACCGCCAATGGGAGCGGTACTACCGCGGCTACTTCCGTGGCTAGTACCGCTCCGGACCAAAATCTCGTGTTTTGCTCGGCGGAGGTAGGCACAGAAGTATTTTTTTAGCACCGCTCGCAAGCAGTAGTACCGCTACCATTTGCGGTAGTACCGTGAGGTAGAGCGGTAGTACCGTGAGGACGAGCGGTAGTACCGCTCCGGCGGATCTACTGGCCTTTTGCCTCCTTGCTGTATTTTTTCAAAGGGGTAGCGGTAGTACCGCTCCTTGGAGCGGTAGTACCGCTCTGTGCGGGCTGTGGGCATAACGGTTGGATTTTTCCCCACCTATAAAAGGGGGTCTTCTTCCCCAATGAACCATATCCTTTGAGCTCGTGTTCTTCCCCCATTGTTGACCTTCTTCGAGCTTGCTAACTCTCAAACCCTTCATGGATTCTTTCTATTTTTGGAGGGAAAAGAGAGAGGAGATCTAGATCCACACTTCCACAATCACTTTCTCCTCTATGTGACGGGAACCCCTTGGATCTAGATCTTGGAGTTCTTGGTGTTCTCCTTCTTGTTCTTCCTCTCACTTTCCTCCCTAGCATTAGTTGATTTGGTGGGATTTGGGAGAGAACGACTTGGGCACTCTGTGTGCCCTTGCCATTGCATTTGGTGCATCTGTTTGAGTTCTCCACGGTGATATGTGGAAGTTACAAGTTGAGAAGCTTATTACTCTTGGGTGCTTGGGCGCCCTAGATGGTTGGTGGTGTTCGGAGCTCAATCATTGTGGTGTAAAGCTCCGGGCAAGCATCGGGGTCACCAATTAGGTTGTGGAGATCGCCCCGAGCAACTTGACGGGTTTCGGTGACCGCCCCAAGGGTTGCCAAAGTGTACGGCTTCGGTGACCGCCCCCAAGGGTTTCCATTTGTGCGGGTTCGGTGACCACCCTCAAGGGTCCCTTAGTGGAATCATGGCATCTTGCATTGTGCGAGGGCGTGAGGAGATTACGGTGACCCTAGTGGCTTCTTGGGGAGCATTGTGCCTCCACACTACTCCAAACAGAGTTTAGCATCCGCAAGGGTGTGAACTTCGGGATACATCATCGTCTCCACGTGCCTCGGTTATCTCTTACCCGAGCCCGTTACTTATGCACTTTACTTTGTGATAGCCATATTGTTTCTTGTCATATATCTTGCCATCGCATAGTTCTATATCTTGCTTAGCATAAGTTGTTGGTGCACATAGGTGAGCCTAGTTGTTGTAGGTTTTGTGCTTGACAAATTAACCGCTAGGTTTATTCCGCATTTGTTCAAGCCTAACCGTAATTATTTTAAAACGCCTATTCACCCCCTCTAGGCGACATCCACGATCTTTCAATTGGTATCAGAGCCTTGTCTCTCTTTATTAGGATTTACCGCCTCGAGAGTAAAGATGTCGACTAGGGGATTAGGATTCTCTGACACTCTTAGTTTCGATGGCACAAATTTTGATGTTTGGGTAATTCACATGCTTAATCTCTTTAGGGTCATGGACCCAAATTTAGAGAGAATTGTAGATATGGGTGTTTCTCATCCAAAGGATCCCCAAAGATTATCTTTAGAGGATGAGAAAAACTCTTATCTCGATGCTCAAGCTCCTAATGTGCTTTTTGATGCTTTGAATAATGTAGTTATATTTCAACTCATGTCGTTCCGGGATGCTCATGAGTTGTGGACAAAGCTTCAAGATAAATATGGTGTGTCCAAGTTTTGTGGGGATTATTGTTCTCCCTCCACATCCGGCCGTGTTGTGTTCTCAACTTCTTCTACTTCACCTACATGTGGTTTGCCACAAGGTAATGACATGGTGAGTAGTGGTGTACATTGCAATGATGATAGTGGGTTATTGTTGATAATCCTTCATCACTTTCTTATTGCAATTCTTCCTCTTTGGACTTTAGCACTCCGAGAACTCCAAATGTTTCACATGCTTGTGTTGATAGTTGAGGGAGTCCTGGATTAGGGGGTCTCCGGACAGCCGGACTATATCCTTTGGCCAGACTGTTAGACTAGGAAGATACAAGATTGAAGACTTCGTCTCATGTCCGGATGGGACTCTACTTGGCGTGGAAGGAAAGCTAGGCAATACGGATATGGATATCTCCTCCTTTTGTAACCGACCTTGTGTAACCCTAACCCTCTCCGGTGTCTATAAACTGGAGGGTTTTAGTCCGTAAGACAACAATCACAACATACAATCATACCATAGGCTAGCTTCTATGGTTTAGCATCTCTGATCTCGTGGTAGATCAACTCTTGTACTACCCATATCATCAATATTAATCAAGCAGGACGTAGGGTTTTACTTCCATCAAGAGGGCCCGAACCTGGGTAAAACTTCGTGTCCCTTGCCTCCTGTTACCATCCGGCCTAGACGCATAGTTCGGGACCCCCTACCCGAGATCCGCCTGTTTTGACACCGACATTGGTGCTTTCATTGAGAGTTCCTCTGTGTTGTCGCTGTTAGGCTTGATGGCTCCTACTATCATCGATAGTGATGTGGTCCAGGGTGAGACTTTTCTCCCCGGACAGATCTTCGTCTTCGGCGGCTTTGCACTGCGGGCTAATTCGCTTGGCCATCTGGAGCAGATTGAAAGCTACGCCCCTGGCCATCAGGTCAGATTTGGAAGTTTGAACTACACGGCCGACATCCGCGGAGACTTGATCTTCGACGGATTCGAGCCACAGTCGGGCGCAACACACTGTCACGATGTGTATGACTTAGCTCTGCCACCGAACAGTACCCCGGAGGGCGCGCCCGCACCAGCTCCGACCCTTAGCTCGGAGCCAATCGCGCCAATCGAGGATGGATGGCTGGACACCACCTCGGGGGATGCAGTCTCAATGGCAATCGAGCCGAACACCAACTTCATCCTCTGCGAAGCCCGTGACTCCAAGGTGCCGAACTCTTTTCCGGACTCCGAACCTTCCGCGCCCCTGCCAATCGAGTCCGATCGGGCGCCGATCATGGAGTTTACTGCCACAGATATCTTTCAGCACTCGCCCTTTGGCGACCTTCTGAAATCACTAAAGCCTCTCTCTTTGTCAGGAGAGCCCTGGCCGGATTAAGGCCAGCAGGATCGGGATGCGGAAGACGAAGAAATTCGACGCCCACCCACCACCCACTTCATAGCCACTGTCGATGACTTAACCGACAAGCTCGACTTCGACCCCGAAGACATCGATGGTATGGACGACGATGCGGGAAGCGAAGAAGAACCACCGCCCACAGGGCGCTGGACATCCACCTCATCATATGAGGTATACATGGTGGACGCACCAAAAGAAGATGACGACGAGGAGCGGAAGGACGCACCGAAGGCTTGTTCCCTCGAGAAGCAGTCAAAGCGGCGGCGCATGCGCCGCCCCAAATCCTGCCTCGATAGAAATAACAATCACACAGACCCAGCGCTGGAGCAGGGTGAACCACAACCGGACAACGGCAATCCGGAGAATCAAACCGAACAAACCAATTCTATCAAGGATAATAGTCCGGACGACAAAACACCGGACAGGCACCCGGAGCAGCAGAATGCCCGTCAAAGGCTTGTTGCCACCGCGAGGAGTCTTAAAAAGCAGAAGCAAAGGCTCAAGGCTGCGCAAGACACACTCCAAATCAGATGGAGTAAAATACTCAACACAGCAGCGAGGTACGGCGACAATGGCCCCTCTAAGAGCTACCCAAAGAGGAACTTGCTACCTGAATTCGATGAGGAGGCTTCAGACCCCCCACAACCAAATATCAAAGCAGCCACCTGGCCGGATAGACGGTGATGCCAGTCACGATACAACACGCGACCCACGCGAGGGCTCGCACCCAAAGGACGGCGCAACAAGATCCATCTATGGACCACGCAAGCGCGCCCCAGCATACAATGCGACACAACAAACATCCGAACAACGCGGTACACCCAGATACAGGGGTGCCGCACACCCCCTATGTTTCACCGACGAGGTGCTGGACCATGAATTTCTAGAGGGATTCAAACCCGTAAACATAGAGACATACGACAGAACAATAGACCCCGGGGTCTGGATTGAGGACTATATCCTTCATATCCATATGGCTCGAGGAGATGATCTCCACGCCATCAAGTACTTACCCCTCAAGCTCAAAGGGCCAGCTCGTAACTGGCTTAAAGGCCTCCCCGAAAGCTCCATTGGAAGTTGGGAAGTGCTCGAAGACGCCTTTCAGGCAAATTTCCAAGGGACTTATGTCCGACCTCCGGATGCGGATGATTTGAGTCATATAACTCAATAGCCCGGAGAGTCAGCCCGAAAGCTTTGGAACAAGTTTCTTACTAAAAAGAACCAGATTGTCGACTGTCCATACGCTGAAGCCTTGGCAGCTTTTAAGCATAGCGTCCGTGACGAATGGCTCGCCAGACACCTCGGCCAAGAAAAGCCGAGAATGATGGCAGCATTAACAAGCCTCATGACCCACTTTTGCGTGGGTGAGGACAGCTGGCTAGCTAGATGCAGCACCAGCAACCCCAGTACATCTGAAGTTAGAGATGGAAACGGGAAATCACGGCGCAACAACAATAACAAATGCCGGAATAAAGAAGACAGCACGAAGGGCACGACAGTAAACGCCGGATTCAAAAGCCCTCGGCCAGGTCAGCAAAAGCCTTCCCCTAAAGGCACCAGGGACGAACTGTCCAGCCTAAACAAAATTCTGGACCAAACATGTCAGATCCATAGTACCCCTAGTAAACCTGCTAATCATACCCACAGAGAATGTTGGGTCTTCAAGCAGTCCGGCAAGCTCAACGCCGTACACAAGGGGGAGGATACACCAAGCGAAGATGAGGATGAGCCTCTCAAGGAAGACACTGGGGAACAAAAGAAATTTCCACCAGATGTCAAAACAGTAAACGTGTTACACGTGATCAAGGGAAAAAACAACGCGGCACTCCCAGAAAAATATACCCACGTGCCTGTCACCATGAAGTCCTGCCACTGGTCATCTCAACCGATCACTTTTGACCATCGCGATTACTCAGCAAGTATCCGGCGTGCAGGATGGGCTGCCTTGGTATTAGACCCAGTAATTGGCGGATATCACTTCACACGAGTCTTGATGGACGGTGGCAGCAGTCTAAACCTAATATATCAGGATACAATCTGCGGGATCGGGTTAGACCCAACAAAAATTCGCCATAGCAATACTACCTTCAAAGGAGTAACGCCAGGCCCAGGGGCTCACTGTACGGGCTCCCTCCTACTACAAGTTATATTCGACTCCCCCGATAACTTCCATAGCGAACATTTAACCTTCCACATCGCTCCGTTCCAAAGTGGCTATCAAGCACTGCTTGGACATGAATTTTTCGCTCGCTTTAATGCAATACCGCACTACGCCTCCCTCACACTCAAGATGCCCGACCCACATGGCATCATTACAGTGAACGGAAATATTAAGCGATCTTTGCGCGCCAAAGAGAGTGCGGCTACCTTGGCAGCCGCACACTAAAAACATCCGGACCAGCGAAAGCATTTAACAGGTCGTCAAGACCTCGGACACAATTAATCAAGTGTGGCGCCGCTATTTATACCAGATCAATGGTCACACCCCTATTTGCCAATACAAGGGGCTCAACGCGCGCAGACAAGTGGCAATTTTTACTCATCTTGAATTATACATGGTTTCTTTAAAAACTATCCTTTTGCATGACAACTTTTTCACCTAAATTCCTCTATTTTACAGACGATCATCGTGCTACACCCGTCCAGGATACGACACAACAGAGACACAGGCGCAGATGTGCAGCAGGGATCCGCTCGAAGGATTCTTTTTAGATTAAGACCCTGCGTAAACCGTTTTTACTGTCTCTTGTTGATACATATCCACCGAATCCTCAACACAGTTGAGAAGGATACTGACGTCTTGGCATGTGGCCACGCCAGAACAATGCACGTACCTGGACAGAAGGGGCTTCTTACAAAGGCCACTATTTAGGCCCGGTTTATACCACAAAGACCGAATACCTTAGGGAGTGTTCGGCATCGCGAGTTTGGCCCTATGTGCATCCGCTCCGAATCATTGTCTTTGGTCAAATGTTGGGTTTGCCCGGCTCTTGTGTTTTGGTGCCTTACGTTCCGCTTTACCGGCTAAGGTAGCACCAGGAGAACTACTGCGATTGTGCCCTGGTTCATCCGGACGAGCACCTCAGTAGAGAAAGCCGAAAACTGACTGTCATGATATAGCATGAGACTGGTCAACCACTCGATGACATATTGGAATGTTAGAATTCCTTCGCCTTAACGAAGGGCCGTTTTCCAGCCAGGCATGTACGCACCCCCGGATCGGGAGAGTGCGGAGCCACCAGGGGCTATCTAGTAGCCCCACTGTCAAACTCCTATGGCTAAGTGAAAGTGCTAAAGCATTATAGTCCGGTTGCCTCGCTCGCTCCGCTATCACCTCCTTAATAGGACAAAGACGTGGGGTTAAGTGTGAACACGCGTTTTTTGCGAGCACCTCCGCATTATATGCATGGGGGTTGAAGCCGACGGCTGCAATCTTTCAGGTTATACACACGTATACATAAACGGCCGCCCAGGAGGCATCATATTACTTTCAGGCCAAAGTATAAACGTCGCCTTATAAAAGTTTATAAAAGCATTTCGCTTACAATATGAATACATATCACTCAAACATAATATTTTTCGAGCACTGGGTCTCTATCAAACGAGCACCCTCAAGAACTTCTTCGAAGTAGTGCTCAGCAGCCATTCAGCCTATGGCTGAATCTTGCGCTGCAACAGTGGTAGCATCCATCTCCGCCCAGTAGGCTTTAACACGGGCAAAGGCCATCCGTGAGCCCTCTATGCACGCCGACCTCTTCATCGCATTAATGCGCGGCACCGCATCAAGGAGCTGCTGCACTAAGCTAAAATAGTTGTTCGGCTTTGGCCTTTCCGGCCATAGCTGATCCACAACAGACCTCATGGCGAGTCCGGACAACCTATTCAGTTTGGCCCATTCGGCTAACTGGTCAGTCAATGAAAGCGGATGCTCTGGAGCATGGAATTGTGTCCAGAACAGCTGGTCCACTTCACGATCTGTCTGACTCTGGAAGTACTTGGCCGCATCGGCAGCGCTCGCTGCCAAATCCACATACACATCTTCTGAACTCCACAGCCGATCCAGAGGGGCATATCATGGATCTCCGAACCTCCTCCTTAACATAAAGGATTTCCCAGCCGCAATATCCCCGGCTTCCCGGAGCTCCTCCTTCTTCGCCCTCGTAGCAGAGCGGATGTCTTTTTTTGTCGCAGTAGCCTTCTCAAGGTTCGATGCCTTCACTAGGTTTTCTTTTTCAAGAACCCGGAAACGGTCGGTGGCGTCTTTTAATTCCACGGCCATCTTGGCCATCTTATCTTGGCTCTCGCCATGTGCGGCCTTCTCGGCTTTCAACTCTTTGGCCGCCTTCAAAGCAGGCACATTACTAATCCTCGCTTGTTCCTTGGCTCGGGCAAGTTCTGCCCGCAAGGCTTCCACAGTGGCAGCTCCATCTGCAGTCACAACATGTTAAAGATATTGGCATCATACTGCTCTTACTATGTGGCGTTTACTAGATAATAACGCTTACCCTGTGCCTTGTCAAGCCTTTTGTTAACAAGTTCGATGTCGGCGTCTGCCGCATCCAGCTGCCGTTTTAAATTGGCAAACTCGCTAGTCTGGCTAGCCACCGGAGCTTCCATCACCTGCACCTAGAGGCAGTATGGTTATTACCTGGGAATATGATCCTCTGTTCGTTGTCATTCCCGACGACAACCAGAGTCTCGGGGGGCTACTATCTACACAGGGCACACCTAACATGTGTAGGACTATCACACATTATCTTACGTACCTCAAAGCCTGTCAGTAGACTCATAAAAGCTTCATGCAATCTGCTTTCAGCGGACGAGATTCTCTTCATCACCGTATTCATCAGCATATAGTGTTCATCTGAGATGGCCGCTCGCCCCACCAACTCCCTCAAAACATCCGATCGCACACTAGACGGTGCCGGACTCTTTTGTCTGCTCTCTTTGGGAGCCGGACGCTGGGGACTTCAGGGGTCAATAGGATTATCTTCTGGCCTCTCCAGATTCGGAGACGCCCTTCGCAATGACATTTCGGGGTCGCCCGCTTCTGGAGCGGAGGAGTCCGGAGGAGGCGTTTCGCTCTCCATCATCTTTGGAAGAAGATCCCCCGAAGACGAGCTCATTTGAGAGGGGGCTAAGGCCCGAACTGCAAAGATATATGCGGTGGTTATTTTCTCATAATAAAAAGGTAACATACATGTACTATTAAAGTATTTCGGATCACTTACGACTCGTTGGAGAGTTGATCCCCCATGGACTTTGTGCGGCAAAAGCACCCCCCGAGGAAGCGCCCTCTATGGGAGACTTCTTCTCCCGTTTGGAAGCTTCGGCTTCTGGATCCTCGGACGCAGTCCTTTTCCTCCTCCGGTCATCCTCCTTCGTGGAGATGCTCACTCCCTCGGTTGGAACGGGCAGAGTTGGGGGCCCGCGTCCGCCCGTATTATCCTCCCCTGTGTCTTCCTTCCAGGGCTCTGGGTAAGATGCGACCTGGAGCATCTTTTCCAATACCGGATTGTCCAAACCCTCAGGGAGGGGGGCCGAACACCGAATCAACTTCGCCTTTGCTAGCCAGTCCTGGTCAAAAAGCGAACTCTCAGAAATAACTTCGTAACGAATAAGAGATAGTATGTTCGGCCAGAGGATTCCTTACTTGTTTGGCGACGCGGTTACTGCTCAGGCCCACGTCCTCGGTGGACACTCTACTTGAGGTCCAAAGAATGACCTGTACATCTCCTCGTGCGTCAGGCCGAGGAAATTTTGAATGACATGCGGTCCCTCTGGATTGAACTCCCATAAGCGAAGGGACCGGCATTTGCAAGGCTGGACTTGACAAACTAGCATAACTTGTATTACCGCAACCAAATTAAAATCTCCCTCGAAGAGATCTCGAATGCGGCTTTGAAATACAGGCACGTCCTTGGCTGGACCCCAGCTCAGACCTCTACTAATCCATGACATCAGTTGTGGTGGGGGGCCCGAGCGGAAAGCAGGGGCGACCGCCCACTTGGCACTTCTAGGAGCCGTGATGTAAAACCACTCCCGTTGCCACAATTCAGACACCTCTGGAATGGAACCTTTCGGCCATGGAGCTCCCGCAATCTTGCCTATTGAAGCACCTCCGCACGCTGCATGTTGCCCCTCTATCATCTTTGGCTTTAGTTCGAAGGTCTTGAGCCACAGGCCGAAGTGAGGGGTAACGCGGAGGAAGGCCTCACACACGACAATAAATGTCGTGATATGAAGAAAGGAGTCCGGAGTTAGATCATGGAAATCTAGCCCGTAATAGAACATCAAACCCCTGACAAAAGGGTCCAAAGCAAGGCCTAGGCCTCGGAGGAAGTGGGAGACGAACACGATGTTCTCGTTAGGTTCGGGAGAAGGGACGACCTGCCCTCGGGCAGGCAGCCGATGCGAAACCTCGGCGATCAGATATCTGGCCTTCCTCAACTTCTTGATGTCTTCTTCCGTGACGGAGGAAGGCATCCATCGGCCTTGAAGGCTAGATCCGGACATGATTGAAGGTTCGGAGCACCTGACCTGGGCTTTGGGTGTTTGAACTCGAGGCGGGGGAAGGATTCGATATAGCACGGGAGGAAATAGGTAAAAGCCTTGTTCCTTTATAAAAGGGGTGAATATCAAGCGTCCTCTCCGTGGCCGTTTGGACTTGCCTATAATCTAGGAGTCCTAGACACGGTTGGGTTACCCACGCCCGTATTGATGAGAATCCCGTAATAAGGGGGGCACGATCTCTGTTTTGACAGGACGTGCCGAAAAACTGCCTCGCGTCATGTGCGGGGCTGATTAAAAGAAACGGTTCGAATAAACACCGGGCCGTGACATAACATCATGTTGCTGAAACAAGTCAGCAAATTTGATCTGCGAAAATATTATTCTCTCTACGGTGGAATGTGGAACTTATTTTGCAGGTTCGGACACTATCCTCGTATTCAAATTCTTCCGTGGGGTATTCGGAGAAGGAACCCGCCTTGCAATGCCGAAGACAATACTGCATGCCGGACTCATCGTCATTGAAGCCTGGTTCAGGGGCTACTGAGGGAGTCCTGGATTAGGGGGTCTCCGGACAGTCGAACTATATCCTTTGGCCGGATTGTTAGACTATGAAGATACAAGATTGAAGACTTTGTCTCGTGTCCGGATGGGACTCTACTTGGCGTGGAAGGCAAGCTAGGCAATACGGATATGGATATCTCCTCCTTTTGTAACCGACCTTGTGTAACCCTAACCCTCTCTGATGTCTATATAAACCGGAGGGTTTTAGTCCGTAGGACAACAATCACAACATACAATCATACCATAGGCTAGCTTCTAGGGTTTAGCCTCTCTGATCTCGTGGTAGATCAACTCTTGTACTACCCATATCATCAATATTAATCAAGCATGATGTAGGGTTTTACCTCCATCAAGAGGGCCTGAACCTGGGTAAAACTTCGTGTCCCTTGCCTCCTGTTACCATCCGGCCTAGACGCACAGTTCGGGACCCCCTACCCGAGATCCGCCGGTTTTGACACCGACAATAGTCCTTGCATATCATGTAGAAATTGCTTTACTAAATCTCATGATGATATGTTTACTATGTCTTGTTGCCATGATAGAAATGCATATATTTCCTCGAATTGTTGTGCTAATAATGTAGAGGAAACCCAACACCCCATGGAACAAGATGTGGTCTTGAATGGTGCTTCAACAGATCCTACATCATCATCTATTGCATTTTTTCTTATGGCCAAGGCTTCAAAGGTATCTCCCACTTTGAATCCCAATATATCTTGTGATGATATTGATGATGGCAAGAGTGATGATGATGTTGATTATGATCAAGAGAATGATGATGTTGCCTTCTTAAAAATTAAAGGGGAAATGATTTTTAAAGCTCTTCTTAAGAATAAAATTGCTCGTTCCAACTTCATGGAAATCATGTCTATTGCTATTGAGGGCAAGAAATATATTGATGAGTTGCAATCTCGTCTTGAGGAGCATGAGGTCACCATTGATAAAATGGAAGGTCATGAGCGTGATTACGCTAATGAGGTTGCGGACCTCTCTCAAGCTCTTGAACTTGAACAAACCACCAAGGAATCTCTTGAGGAGAATTTTGCTGTAGAATTATCTAGAGTGAGGGAATCTCGTGATAGAGCTCTTGAGATGGCCAATGATTTTGAAACTAAAAATGAGGAGCTTGAAGTTGCGCATGCTAAACTCCTTGAGGACTTTGAGCACCTCAAAAATGGATCAAGGGTCATTAAGAGTGAGCTCATCAAACTCACTGAGTCTCATGCTCAACTTAAAGCTTCATATTCAAAAGAGCTTGCCAAGTTGTCTTCTCCTCTTGTTGTAAATGATGATGCTTGTGCTACTAACCCTATCTCTTGTGAAGCATCCATATTGAAGGAGAATGTTGAGCTAAGGGCTCAACTTGAGTTGCTATATAGCAATTAGGGGATGTTGGAAGAAAATCATGTAAAGCTCACAAGCTCTCATGATGATCTTCTAGTATCCCATAATGTTCTAAAGATAGCTCATGAGGCCATGCTTGCTAAGGTAACATCTAGTGAGCCTCATGTGGATACTAGCACTACTTTTAGTCAAAATGCTATATTGCCTTGTGCTAGTCCTCGCAATTCTACCATGCATAACATTGGTACATCTTGTGATGAATTGCTTTGCTTGCCTTGTTGCTTTAACGATGAAGCTTATACTTCCTCTAGTGCTTTTGTTGAGACTAACCATGTAGAGGAAATCAAAGAGCTCAAGGCCCAAGTCACTTCTTTGAAGAATGATTTGGAAAAGTGTCATGAAAGGAAGGCCACACTCAACAATATCTTGAGTGTACAAAATTCCCCCAATGACAAAGGTGGACTTGAATTCAACTCCAATAAGAAGAAGAAGTCCAAGAGCAACAACAATAAGGGCCAAAAACAATTGAAGAATTCGGCCAAGATCATTTGCTTCAAGTGAAAAATTGAAGGGCATCATGTTAGATCTTGCCCTTTGAAGAAGAAGGCCATTAGTGACAAGCAACAAGGGAAGCGGCCACGAGTTCACTCCCATTCTCAACCTCAAGTTGAAGAAAGGCCTCTTCCAAAGAAAACTCAAGCTAATGCTTCTCAAGTTGAGAAATCAAGTGAGAAGAAAGTAAAGAGTAGACGTTGCTACCTATGTCGTGAAAAAGGTCACGTCGCTTCTTCATGCACAAATGGTACCTTATCCAACCCTATTCTAATTGATGATATCTATTCTCTTGGGAAGGATAAGGTTGGCAATGTGTTTGCCAAATTTGTTGGTGCTCCAAGTGGTGTCAAGAAAAGAACCATTTGGGTAGCCAAGCCTATTGTGACTAACCTCTTAGGACCCAACTTGGTTGGGGACCAACTAGCTCATACTTGATCAATAGGTGTTGTTGGAGGTCATTGGAGACTTGGCTACATTATGAAGAATTAAGGGGACTTCATCATTCTTATTGTCTCAAGCCAAGTCTTTCGGATTATCAAGTTTCTATCATATATCCAATGTTCTTCCTTTTGGTAACTCGTGCTTAAAGTGTCTACTTTGATAGTTACTTGCCCCTTTGCATGTTTGGTTTCGTTCCTTGCATGTGTTTGTATATGTTGTGCTTCCAACTTGATTATCTTGAGCAATCAAGTATGTGTGTGTTGGTTTGCACATTATGTACGTGTGTGTCATGCGTTGAGCCTTTTGCATCTTGTTTATTTCTTAGTTGGCTCTTGTGAGAGATTAATGGAATATCCCATTATGGGGGAGTGATGTGCTTTGTGCACCTCACAATCCTATAAATGTGTGTACATGAGTAATACCATCTAGTATTGATATTTCTAGATTATCTAGTTGCTATGTGGTATGTCTTCTCATGAGAAATTCAAATTCTAAATAGTCCATTAATTATTTCTTGTTGGATCCTTTTATTTGCCTCTTGTTTATCCTTAATTGGTATCACATTATGGGGGAGTAATATGCTATGTGTATATTACTAGCCTAGAAAATGTGTACATTTGAGATATTGTCACCTAGAGTTGATATTATAAATTATCTTGTTCCTAGGTGGCATGTTAGCTCTACAAGTTGCAATTTGCTTTTTGTTTGGTGTGAAGATGATGTCGGATACCCTTGCTATCTACCACCAGGAATTATTTCCATTTACTTCTTTTCTTTTGACAATTGGTACTCACTTTTGTGGTAGAATTTATTGATCATCTTTACTTTGGCTTTTGCTTTTATTTGCCTTTTCTCTTGCCAAGGATTGTATCAACTCCCTTTTTCTTCCATACCACTTGTGGATCTTGTTTATTTCTTGATCTTGTTTAGTGTTTTCTAGATATAGTGAAAGTGGTGATCCCACCTTGTGCATTTTGTATTCAAATGCAATTTCTCTCTAATGCACTAGTCTTGGGGGAGCTATCCTATTTTCTATAAAACACTATTCATGCGATCCTTATCAAGTGTGTGTTGGTGGAAGGCAAGGCATTTTCGTTTTGGTACTTTGTGCCATCATGAAACTTTGTAGAGAGCTTGGTATGTTTGGAACCATCCTCTATTTTTGGGAGTTTGATATCTTTTTTTGAGTGTGCCATTGGATATCTCATTCCTTGATTTATCTTTCAATTGATATCCTCCAAGTGATGATTTATTCATTTGGTATCTTTTCTTCACTTGGTTTTTCTTTGTCATTTGGTATTGGTTCTTGAAAGTCTTGAGCATGCATATTATCTTCGTGTAGTATCTTTGGCATGCTTTCTTTCTTTGACCCAATATATAGGGGAAACTCCACCAAGTCTCAAATTGGATGAGATGTGCATGAAATTCATTTTCGTATCTATATGCACATTTTTATGTGGAGTTTGTCCTATGTATTGTTGGTTCTCTAACTCTTTGGTCTGAGTGAGTTTAGGTACCATTTTGTTTGTGTTGTTGTTCTAGGAAGAATTGGAGATACATTGGATGCTCGGCTCACTCACAAGGAAGGTGTTGTCATCATGTGCTTATTGGGGTCGAGCTAGGATGATCAATGAACTACTATCTACCTTTAATGGTATCTACTACATCCTTCCAATGTTAACTCGGTAACAAGTATCTTCATATTCTTCATGCACACATTTCTTGCATCAACCTTGTGTAGGTTGTATCATGGCATGTTATTCATTCATTCTTGTGATACTTGTTTTCTTTCTCAAAGCATCCCAACAATGATCTCTTGTTGCTAGTTGTGATGTCTTTGTTGTTCGTGTGTGGACTTCATTTATATACAATAAGACCATATCTAGCCATGTGATATGCTTCCAAGCAAATATCTTATTGGTATATGTATGACCTCCCTTTGGATATCTTATTCCTCGTGTTGTAACTATTCCGGGTGTACATCCTTCTTTGTAGATATATATCATCATGATTTCGTCTACCTAGAATCTTATACACTTGAGAGAAGTTGCATATCTAGTTGATATCCTTTCTTTCACGTCCACCTTGTCTTTCTTATGTTATTTATTTGGTGGCTCCATGAAAGATTTTGCCTTGAGTGTGTGTCTTCTATCGTTGCATATTGATGCACTCTTGTGTGGTGAAGATTATTTTCCTCATGCTTATCTTTACGAGGCTTTTGCCATCTTAATTGGTATCCCTCGTCTTGATGAGGCTTTCATCTTCTATCTTCACCACGGGTTGTCACAAGCATAGGTTCTTTATATGCTTATTAGTAAGCTTGTGAACCCATTTGCTAGTTGTGTGTGGGAATGATAGGCCTTGCACCGTGTGCCTCATTCTTTCAAGACTTTATTGATGCTTAATGCTCATCTGTGCATTAGTCTTCTCAAGTGCATTGCCTTGACTCACACACATCATTTTGGTTGATCCCATTCTTAAATTGCCTCTTTTACTTGTTGCTCAACCATGTGTTTGTTGCAACTACTAGGCTTTGTTTCCTATATGCTCACCTACACTTGTTGTAAGTTTCTATTGATTTTGGGGGAGCTATGATCCTATTTTGTGCACTTTGTATCCAAATACAAAAATTCCTGATGCACAAATCATGGGGAGCTTCTCTAGTTTCTTTAGAACATTCCTCTGCTCATATCTTAATATCTTTATTTATGTGGCACGTAGGATGATTGGTCTAGTTGGTTCAATTGATATCCGTTGATTACTTGCTTCAATTGGTATCTTCTGATTGCTTGTGTCTCTCTTTGTTTTGTCTTTGTGACATATCTTTTTGTTGCAATCTTTGGGCCTCAATATAGTTTGTCTTCCTCCAAGTATTGACAGTTGGCTATGTGTAGTGCATTCCACTCTCTTGTTGAGAAATACACAATTTATGGAGGACCACAATTTATATTGGCCCTCTAAGCTTTTCTCCCATTTTGGCAATCGATGCCAATGGGGGAGAAGTTTCAGACAGTTTTATGGAGAAGTCTTCAGAGTTTTCTCCTTACTTTGGTTTTGTTCCTAAGCATTTGCATCTCATACACATGCATTATTGGTTGTTGCATTGCATGGTGATGCATAATTCCTTGTATAAACTCTCTTGAAAGTGATTGTCATCAATTACCAAAATGGGGGAGATTGAAAGAACATGCAGTGCCCCCATGTTTAGTTTTGGTAATTGATGACAATCTCTGTGGACTAATGTTTGCCTTGAGTTATATTTGAAGGTTTTGTCCATAGGCTTTTCTTGGAGTACATCTGTTAGTTTCAAGGAGAGTTTGTGATGACCAAGGTGCTATTCAAGGAATTACCTAAAGATTGGTCTTGTGAGAGGTTGATCAAGACTAAGTAAAAGAGTGAATCAAGTTGATCAACACACAAAGCGTAGAAGATGTACTGAGAGGGATCAAGCGATCCCATGGTATGGTAAGCATTGTAAACTACGCTTTGTGTACTAACCCATGATCTTCGTGAGAGTTCTTTGGGGGTTAGGTTGCGGTGTGCAAATTCAAGTGAAGCATCACGAAGAGATCAAATGCTTGAAGCTTGCCATCCATTGTGGTGACAATGGACTTGTGAAGATGTGCGGAAGAGTGGCTCACCCATAGTGGAGTATGGGGAGCAATCAACTAGTATTTATCGAGCCAACACAATCAAGAAAGATGGTCCAACTTGAGGGAGCCAAGATCGTGATCATCTAGCTCAAGTGGACCATGTGCAAGGCAAAGGTTTTCCCTTGATAGGTTTTCTATTTTACCGGTCTCATGATGGTACACTAGTAGAAAACAGGGCTATGGTCCAGGCCGGCTCAGCCCATTAGTCCCGGTTCAGTCTAGAATCAGGACCAATGTGGGCATTGGTCCCGGTTCGTGAGCCCAGGGGGCCGGCCGGGCCACGTGGGCCATTAGTCCTGGTTCGTCTGGACCTTTTGGTCCTGGTTGGTGGGACGAGCTGGGACCAATGGGCCTCGCTCCTGGCCCACCACCATTGGTCCCGGTTGGTGGCTTGAACCGGGACCAAAGGCTTCCCTTTAGTCCCGGTTCATGTCGTCAACCGGGACCAATGAGGTGCCTATATATACCCCCTCGCACAAGAGCAGAGCATAGTGCTCTGTTTTTTCTGGCCGAGGGGGAGAGGGCTTTGTGGTGCTCTAGCTCACCTCCTATGCACATGAGGTGTTCGATGGAATGCCCGAGCCACACTACTTAAGCTTTCTCCTCTCGAAGCTCGACCTCCAAGCTCCATTTTCCTTGAGATTTGTCTAGATTTAGCGGTCCGTCACGCCCTGTCCCTGTCTTCACCGCCGTCGATCACCCGCGCCGATCTCATCACCGACACCACCGTGGTGAGCCTCTTGTTCTTATCTTCTTTCTGAAAGGAAAAATATTCTTACTTGTATGTTTAGATAGATACTTGTATCATTTTCTTACATTTATTATTGCATCTTATATAGTGCGATGGTTTTGGTATCCGCCCCCGTCGGCCCTCGTCCTGTCTATGATTCGGATTTGGTATGTATATTATCTTTATAACTATTGGTTCATTTATTGTTTATGAAAATTATGCCGACCAACGTGACATAAATTTTATTTATCTAGGATGTATGTGAATCGGAAATGCCAACTGACCCTATTGTCGAGAGGTTAAATTTTGTTGAAGAAGAAAACAATTTGTTGAAAGGAAAAAAAAATTGAGGAGGAGAAGATGATATTGGAGTTGCATGTTGCGGATGTCGTCGATGATCACAAGATCAAGATGGATGCAATGCGCTTGAAGATTAGAAAGATTAGTAAATATGCCATTCATACCGAGGCTTGGTATCATTATGCTGTTGGATCAATTGTTACCTTGGTTGCGATTATGATCGCATTTGTTTTCGCATTGAAATGTTTTACATAGTTTCAATGTATGGTTTAACTAATTAGATGCTTTGGAGAGCTATATGTTGTTAGATGATAACTATGTATGCACTTTGGTTTTAATGTGATGATGAACTTCTATTAATTTGGACACTTAATTATATATAATGCACGTAGATGAACCGGCAATGGATGTATGGTGATAGACACACCCGCGAGTACATTAAGGGAGTGCATGAGTTTCTCGATGCGGCTGAGGAAAACAAGCAGAATGGTTTTATGTGTTGTCCATGCACTGAATGTGGGAATACGAGGTCTTACTCTAACCGGAAAATCCTTCACTCCCACCTGCTTTACAAGGGTTTCATGCCACACTATAATGTTTGGACGAGGCACGGAGAAATAGGGGTTATGATGGAAGACGGCGAAGAAGAAGAGTACGATGACAACTATGTGCCCCCTGAATACGGGATGCTACAACGGGGGGAGCTGGTGAAGATCAAGAGGAACCAGACGATGTGCCCAATGATGCTGCCACGGGTGAAGCTGCTGAAGATCAAGAGGAACCAGACGATGTGCCCGATGGTGATGATCTCCGCCGGGTCATTGTCGATGCAAGGACGCAATGCATTAGTCAAAAGGAGAAGATGAAGTTCGATCGCATGTTAGAGGATCACAAAAAAGGGTTATACCCCAATTGCGAAGATGGCAACACAAAGCTCGGTACCTTACTAGAATTGCTGCAGTGGAAGGCAGAGAATGCTGTGGCTGACAAAGGATTTGAGAAGCTACTGAAAATATTGAAGAAGAAGCTTCCAAAGGATAACGAATTGCCCGACAGTACATACGCAGCAAAGAAGGTCGTATGCCCTCTAGGATTGGAGGTGGAGAAGATACATGCATGCCCTAATGACTGCATCCTCTACCGCGGTGCATACAAGGATCTGAATGCATGCCCCGTATGCGGTGCATTGCGGTATAAGATCAGACGAGATGACCCTGGTGATGTTGACGGCGAGCCCCTCAGGAAGAGGGTTCCTGCGAAGGTGATGTGGTATGCTCCTATAATACCACAGTTGAAACGTCTGTTCAGAAACAAAGAGCATGCCAAGTTGATGCGATGGCACAGTGAGAACCGAAAGAAAGATGGGAAGTTGAGAGCATCCGCTGATGGGTCGTAGTGGAGAAAAATCGAGAGAAAGTACTGGGATGAGTTTGCAAAGGACCCAAGGAATGTATGGTTTGCTTTAAGCACGGATGGCATTAATCCTTTCGGGGAGCAGAGCAGCAATCACAACACCTGGCCCGTGACTCTATGTATGTATAACCTTCCTCCTTGGATGTGCATGAAGCGGAAGTTCATTATGATGCCAGTTCTCATCCAAGGCCCTAAGCAACCTGGCAACAAAATTGATGTGTACCTAAGGACATTAGTTGAAGAACTTTTATAGCTGTGGAATGGAAACGGTGTACGTACGTGGGATGAGCACAGACAGGAGGAATTTAACCTTAAGGCGTTGTTGTTCGTGACCATCAACAATTGGCCCGCTCTCAGTAACCTTTCAGGACAGACAAACAAAGGATACCACGCATGCACGCACTATTTAGATGACACTGAAAGTATATACCTGGACAAATGCAAGAAGAATGTGTACCTGGGCCATCGTTGATTTCTTCTGACCAACCATCAATGTCGAAAGAAAGGCAAGCATTTCAAAGGCGAGGCAGATCACCGGAAGAAGCCCGCCATGCGCACCGGTGATCACGTGCTTGCTATGGTCAATGATTTACACTACGTAATCTTTGGAAAGGGTCCCGGTGGACTAGCTGTTCTGAATGACGCTGAGGGACACACACCTATGTGGAAGAAGAAATCTATATTTTGGGACCTACCCTACTGGAAAGACCTAGAGGTCCGCTCCTCAATCGACGTGATGCACGTGACGAAGAACCTTTGCGTGAACCTGCTAGGCTTCTTGGGCGTGTATGGGAAGACAAAAGATACACCTGAGGCACGGGAGGACCTGCAACATTTGCACGAAAAAGACGGCATGCCTCCGAAGCAGTATAAAGGTCCTGCCAGCTACGCTCTTATGAAAGAAGAGAAATAAATCTTCTTTGAATGCCTGCTCAGTATGAAGGTCACGACTGGCTTCTCGTCGAATATAAAGGGAATAATAAATATGCCAGAGAAAAAGTTTCAGAACCTAAAGTCTCATGACTGCCACGTGATTATGACGCAACTGCTTCTGGTTGCATTGAGGGGGCTTCTACCGGAAAACGTCCGATTAGCCATTGTGAAGCTATGTGCATTCCTCAATGCAATCTCTCAGAAGGTGATCGATCCAGAAATCGTACCAAGGCTAAGGAGTGATGTGGCGCAATGTCTTGTCAGTTTCGAGCTGGTGTTCCCACCATCCTTCTTCAATATCATGACGCATGTCCTAGTTCATCTAGTCGACGAGATTGTCATCCTGGGACCGTATTTCTACACAATATGTTCCCCTTTGAGAGGTTCATGGGAGTCCTAAAGAAATATGTCCGTAACCGCGCTAGGCCAGAAGGAAGCATCTCCATGGGCCATCAAATAGAGGATGTTATCGGGTTTTGTGTTGACTTCATTCCTGGCCTTAACAAGATAGGTCTCCCTAAATCGCGGTATGAGGGGAGACTGACTGGAAAAGGCACTCTTGGAAGAGACTCAATAATATGCAGGGACGGATATTCTTGGTCTCAAGCACACTACAAAGTTCTACAGAACTCTACCTTGGTGACCCCGTATGTCGATGAACACAAGAACAGTCTGCGCTCCAAACACCTGGAGCAATGCGATGACTGGATTACATGTGAACACATCAGGACTTTCAGCAGTTGGTTGGAAACACGTCTCAGAGGTGACAACACTGTTTGTGATGAGTTGTACTTGTTGTCCAGGGGACCATCTTTGACTGTATTGACTTACAAAGGATACGAGATAAATGGGAATACATTTTACATGATCGCCCAAGACCAAAAGAGCACCAACCAAAACAGCGGTGTCCGCTTTGATGCAGCAACCGAGAGCGGAAAGGACATATATTATGGTTACATAGTGGACATATGGGAACTTGACTACGGACCTGATTTTAAGGTCCCTTTGTTTAAGTGCAAATGGGTCAATCTGTTAGGTGGCGGGGTACAGGTAGACCCATAGTACGGAATGACAACAGTGGATCTGAAAAATCTTGGGTACACTGACGAACCGTTCGTCCTAGCCAATCATGTGGCACAGGTTATCTATGTGAAGGACATGTCTACCAAACCGAGAAAAAGAAAAGATAAGGAAGCGAATACATCATACGATGAGCCAAAGCGCCACATAGTTCTTTCAGGAAAAAGGGACATCCTGGGACTGGACGGCAAGATAGACATGTCTGAAGATTATGAAAAGTTTCATGAAATTCCTCCCTTCAATGTCAAGGCTGACCCAAGCATCCTGATAAACAATAAAGATTATCCATGGTTACGGCGCAATTAGCAAATGACACAAGCGAAGAAAAAGTCAAGACTTTCTCCCGCAACTATTATGATGATACCATGCCAAATTTGTAACAGACGAACATGCTACCATTGTCCGTTTTGTACATGCACATGCTATGTGGGTGAAATTATGATACCATCCCAACTTTCAACTTTTTCAGAGTTCATTTGAAATGCTTTCATGTCTTATGGTTCAAAACTTTGATACTTCGAAAGTGATTGTCCATTTTGTACACGAAGTGCATCGAGTTTTTGTCGTAACCCTCTCTACTTTGTGGAACATGCTATGTGGGTGAAATGATGATACCATGCCAACTTTCAACCTTTTCAGAGTTCATTTTGAAATGCTTTCCAATTTCAGAGTCATTTAGCTCAAAGAATGAATTAATAGCAAACAGAATGAACTACAAAACTTTTATGAAAATAAAAACAATCAATTAAAATATTATGTTATGATCAACTATAATAAAACTATAATATTCTTCAATAGCAAAAATAATATAATTTTTTTGACCTAAAATCAAACTATAAGTATTTAATTGTAAGTATAAATAAAAAATAAATAGCAAAGAAGAAAAAAAATAAATAGCAAAGAAGAATATAATTTTTGTGACCTAAATTTTTGTGACCTACAACTATTATTCATAAACTAGTGATTCACACAAATTTTTAAACATTCAAATTTAAACTATTCAAAATTTAAAACTATTGGCACTAACAGAAAGTTTATAATTTTTGAGACCTAAAATCAAAAAGAAATCACTAAAAAACTATAAGTATTTAGTTGTAAGTATAAATAAAAAATAAATAGAAAAAAATTCTATTTTTATAGTAAAGTTATTCATAAACTAGTGATTCACACAAATTATTAAAAATTCAAATTTAAACTATTCAAAATTTAAAACTAATGGCACTAACAGAAAGTTTATAATTTTTGTGACCTAAAAGCAAAAAGAAATCACTAAAAAACTGTAAGTATTTAGTTGTAAGAAGAAATAAAAAATAAATATAAAAAAATTATATTTTTATAGTAAAGTTATTCATAAACTAGTGATTCACACAAATTTTTAAAAATTCAAATTTAAACTATTCAAAATTTAAAAGTAATGGCACTAACAGAAAGTTTATAATTTTTGTGACCTAAAAGCAAAAAGAAATCACTAAAAAACTGTAAGTATTTAGTTGTAAGTAGAAATAAAAAAATAAAAAACCAAAAAAAATGTAGAAATAAAAAAGAAAAAACCAAAAAAATGCCTCCTACTGGGCCTCCACGGCCTGAATACGACTACAAACCCTACATGGGCCAGGATTCAGGCCCGCAGAAGGCCCAATAGGCCCACAGGTAGTAGGAAGTTTAGGCCCGAAAGCCTGCATTAGAGAGGAGCTCGAATGGGGAGGCACACCAGCGCTTATAAACCAGTGCCGGCGTCCTTCAGCAAGCGATGTGGGACTAAACTTTTGGGCGCGGGGCAGCACAAGGCCAGTGGTACCGGTTGGTG